>NC_044906.1:56068483-56193862 GCF_001633185.2 Quercus lobata
TGTGATGTTGGCATCGGATACAACATCCCAATCCGAAAGTTAACAATAGTTCGCATTTGGGTCATAGTGGGTTGGTTGGTTCTAATGGCAGGTGGTTTGATGGGGTGGGGTGGGGTTTTTATTGTAAAGTGAGGGCAAAAGTGTAAACAAATTTCCACCTATAGAGAGGTTATTTTACAGTCAGTCTGAAAATATTTTCTGACCAACATTTTTAGCCACATCAAAATCAAACACCCGGAATTGAGAGAAATAATTCCATCAAAACAAACGTAGTATAAGAGATACAATTTCGGAAATAATAGCAAATAAATCATGTAAGATGGTATATTTATTGGTTTCTTTCTTTAATATAATATTTTTATAAAAAAAAAAAAAAAATTAAGACTATTTAGACAAGTATTTTAGAGTACATGAAAAAATTCAAATGATATATCATATATCTAATTATCCACAAAACCCATCCCAATTGAACGTGTGGTAAAGAAAATTCCGAGTTTGATTAGGTTCAACCAATCATCGCTTAATCAGTCTAACTAAGAATCATGCAAATGTAGGCCTAAGTTCATTGGTTTGATCAACTAGGTCGGTCCAAGTTTAATAACAGTGATTCCAATGTTCTCACTTAACGGATGAACATAGGTATACAATTCATCTTCCTTGCATAATCATCATTCCATATGTACTTTAATATAATGCTTCGTTGTCTTTATTGAGACATGGTGTGAGTTTTTCAAATTCATATTTACCCACAAACTCAATTGTCTAATTATATTTAGACAATGTTGTTGCAACGAACCATTTTGAGTAGAAAGAAGCCCCCTGTGGACTCATGAACATACAAGCCTAGGCCACAATCTCCACAAGAAAATTGGCTTAATTTCACAAATATGGAAAGGCTAAGTTTCCATTTCCATAGGCTTAAGATTAGCCTTCACTAATATGGAAAGGCTAAAGTTCCATAGGCTTAAGATTAGCTTTCACAAATATGGAAAGGCTAAGTTTCCATAGGTGATCACTTGGAGAAGGTATCCTTATATGCATACAACATATGCATACTCTATTTCACAATATGTGGATCCCAAAATTTAGCCAAAAAGATATGTGTATCCCACAATTGTGTGAAAAAAAAAACCTCACTTATCATGAGAGCTTCAAAAGCAAAATGCTTACGAGTTTAGTCCTAAATTAAGAACTATTAATATTACCTACTATCAATCTACATTCTACCATTCTATCAAAAAAAAAAATACCTAGTAAACTACTTTCACGTGGAAAATGGACATACCAAGTAAACCAATAATCTTCAACCACAAAGTCACATTTCAAAAACCTTGTGGCCCTAAGACAATGCCCGATCACTTCGGCTAACCAAGGACAATGATTTCACTCCACCAAAGGTGTAAAGCAAGAATATCCTTCCAATTCATTAGACCATGCATCTCATAAAAAATTGCACTTCAAGACCAAAAGATCATCGATTATCTTAATTCTTATCTATGATAGACGTAAAATAGAATATCCTTAAATAGACCAAACTCTTAAATTTTATGGTTGCAAGCACAGACCAAATCAAAATCTACACAAGATAAACTATAGAGGCAGACAACGATGTGAACCAAAACAACTTAGTTAAGGATAATTAGTTATGACAGACGTAAAATAGAACGTAAAATAGAATACCTTAAATAGACCAAACTCTAAAATTTTATGGTTGCAAGCACAGACCAAATCAAAATCTACACAAGATAAACCATAGAGGCAGACAACGATGTGAACCAAAACAACATGGTTAAGGATAATTCGTTCAAGATAGCAAATACAATTTCCCCTTTCCCATAAAAAAATTTTGTTCAACAAAAACTAAATTAAAACAAATGGAAGTAATGATCAAATTCAAATCCCAACACCGACCTCGAAAAACCAAAACAAACTTCTTATCCTTCCTTAGTACACTACCTGTGTACTAAGATGCCTTGCTTCTTGTTCTTAAGTTTTCATCAATAAAGTTTCATTACTTATCAATAAAACATCAACCAAAATTATGACCAACCTCAAAAAACAGCATTACCAAATGGATTAATCCTGTAACAAATTCTGGCAAAAAAACAAATAAATGCAGTAACAAATAAATCACTAAATAACACCACCAAAAAATATGGGGAAAGTGGGATAAGCTATATCAAAGCCTCCAACTAAGGAGTTGTGAACAAATTCCTTGTAAATTTCTTCATTGAGCAAGTAGTACCCATCAGGAAAAACAGTGAGGCAGGTCACTCAACAAATAACTTTTAACACAATCTCATTTACATTGTTGGGAATCTATACATTCCAAATTCCAAAAAACAAACAGGACAATATGATTTACACATTCTAGACCCATTAGTACAAAAGAAACTGCTTCCCAGAAAAATAACATACTAATAAGTTTAAAATAAAAAGTACATAAGGAGTAGATCAGGCTTCCATCAAGAGAGAAACGACCCCAAGTGAGCAAAATTCTTCTGGGTTCCAAGTCTATCATACTGTAGCATCAATACATGACTCCTAAATCCTGAACCTAATTTACATTATGTGCTTAAATAATAATAACTCTGAAATCCTTTCTTCTTTCTGGGAACTTGCTCGAACAGAGAGAGAGTTGTACAATTTTTACAATAACCAATTACAATTGAACAGGGACCCTCTGGTTACAATGTACCAATAGTTGACTTGACTCTCCTAGAACAACATTATGAGTTACAACACATCAATGATGCACAGGTATGGGTCTCATAAAACTTTTACAAGCTCACAGCTAAAACCAATACAGTCAAACAACAAGAGGCCGTTACATGTTGCAGACCTAATACATAAAACAATTTACACATGACAGTGGTGCTTTACATGGAGACTGACAGATACGGCAATCATATTCACAAACTAAACACCAAGATTTATTTATTGAAATATTTGTGATCTTTTGACTCTTTCTAGACATTTTCTTGCAGGAACACAATTTACAGATTTTTAGGTGGTACAAGGTTACTTTTGCATACTTGGCAGACCAAGCCATCACCAAAGGAATCCAATGAAGGCATCCCATCTAACACATCTTCCTCCATGTAACCAACACAGGCTGATTCAATCATGAAAACAAAAAGTTGCCTACTCCACTCCCTGGATATGATGATAAAAAGAAAACCCCCAAGTCAATAGATGATAAATAAAATAATCTGCCAAAGACGCCACCCATAATCTATCTCTACCACTCAATATTAACGGGAAAATATAAGAAACAGAAATACATCAAAACATGAAAGCAAACAAACTCAAGTATCCCCTAGTCCATTCTTTGATTACAAAGCCCTGAGGCCTTTACCTCTATTTGACACAACACAAGAAAAATAACCCTTCACCTCCAGACTTCTGGTTATATTTATAGTTGCAGACCAAATCTATAAGACGTGCATACTAATAAGAACAAGTGATTACCTCTCATTCTACTGGAGATTTGTGACGAAATGGCAATCAATATATCTATCATATAATATGATTTTAACAAATGATTCCATTATATCAACTACCAAAATAACTAAACTTTCTCTAGAGAGAAATTAAGAAACAGTCATCATTGCCACACTTCTCTCTCGTGTCTTATTGCTTTTACTTTAGGTAACACTAACACTAACATCCTAACTTTTAAAGTCAAGGTAACATTATACAACAAAGAGGTAGAAGAGGATTACTGTCAGTCAAGAATCAAGATTCAAATTCATATGATATTTGAGAATGATACTTCGAGGCCTCATCCACCAAAAACAGAAATCAATGTGACAGTGTTATTTGATCAAGAACAATTCCACAACCGTTGTCCTGTGCAGGCATAACTACCAGTACACCATAGGTTGGCAACTACAACTAGAACCATCCTTCACCTGCTAGCCACATGGCCAACATCTTGCCATTACAATTTCCTTTTTTTAAAGGCAGAAACACTGCTGACAATCATGTCTCTAAGAAAGGCAATAGCACAAGATACTGACTATTGAGTAAAAATACTCCATAGGTAATTTGATGGAGGAAAGGGTACTTTATGAACATTACCATTCAAAATCTAATAAGAGGACAACGGTCAACAACACTTAGTTTTTAAGACTATAACATTTAAGTAAACTTGAATCTTTTAACACATATTGTCACTATTAGGGGAAAGGAAGATTTGAATCTTTAAACCCTAACATCAGCCTATGGGATGCAGTGGAAGCTGAGGCTTCAAGCAACACTAACACTATGTTTAGCAAAATGGAGGGGGAGACCGAAAGGGAAGGGAAGATTGTCTTCCCTTTAGGTGGTTGGTTGTCTAGAGGAAATAGGATGGTAAGGAAATTATATTAGAGGGTCCCACGACATTAAAAAATTAAATACTCTTTCTCTCTCCTCATCCCTCCATTTCCCCCAATTAGGAGGAAAAAAATGATGGCCCAAAGGAAAAGGGAATCCCTCCACTCCTTTTCCACCCAACTAAACAAAGGAAAGACACTCTCTCCCTGCCTTTGCCCTCCCCTTTTCCCCATCCAACCATAGTGTAAAGGTTTGATCTAAACCAAAGGAACAATATACTCCATTTTTATTATTCTTGGAATATTAACAACTACATTAACAAGAGTCACTACCATAAACAATTCTGGCAACTTCCTTTTCACCAACCACATCCTAAACCAAAAGGAAACCTGACACTTACTCAAACCAAAAGAATGTTAGCCACATCTTCAATCCTTGAATTGAACAAATTTTTCATACATGTGTCAGAAAAACAACCATTTACATACGAGACGTAGCTATCACACTCGTAATATGAATTTCTAAATGAATGAATTATTTCACACACACAAAACAATTAATTGGAAATCACAGCAAAATAATAAGAGGTAGATTGAGTTGGCATGACAACAAGAACTTAATTGTACCCAAGAGTCTTTTCACTCAATGGCTCTACCCGATCCCCCCAAGGGGAGAACCTGGGTATGAATCCCCCCTTCCCCACTTGTTGTAAGCCAATATATACTAATAACAAAACTTCAGATGCTACAATCAAGCCAGATATCTAGCTAAAACATTTAACCGAAACAATGGACATACAGAGGAAAACTACTCAGCTTCATGAAAACACACAGCATGAACTATAAAGAAATAAGCAAAAACAAAAACTCTCGCCACCAACTGTACATGGAGTAGGACTCAGTGACCAGCAAATAAGATAGATGTTAGACACTTCTAAATTAAAAATACAACCAGCAAAATAAGTTAGAAATGAAAAGATATCATATAAGAGGTATAAAACTCAACTAATACATGCATCTGGAAATGGTTAAAGGCTCCACTTGGGCCACAAAAATATTCTCTGAAAGCATTTGGATAATTAACTCCCACAATCATATAAACAAACAAGAAGGTTCCAATTGTACCAATAGCACAAGTCAGTCTTGAAGATAGATAGCAGTATAAATATGCTACCAATGGGATACCTGGTGAAGGATACCAGGAGTCCAAGCCACAGAAATATCCACATTGGTATGCTACTGAAAGTCATCAATCATTTTTCAGCACACAAATATTAAGCGTTGCAGCTAATGATGTTCAGTATTATGCAGTACGAAAGCAATGGAAATTAGTTCTTCCCCCATACCAACACAAGTGGAACTTACTTACTCCCTCAGATAAGCCACACTTTGAATGTGGGGCCACTGAGAACCAGAGAGAATGATGAAGGTGCACTTTAGATATCCAAAAGAGAAACTCTAAGAGTGAGAACATAGATTGTGAGGTCTCATAAAACCTGCCAAAGAAGGATGAACATCATGCTTGTGTCACTCTGATGGCAAGCGTCTTCTCTTTCCATAATCCACATCCCTGGATCGAGACCTATGATCTTCTTCAGGCATTGCTCGGGACCTGCTCCGAGGTCTTGAAGAAGACTGCCCTCTATCCCAATCATCCTCATAACCCAAGTCACGTTCTCTTGGACGATGGTCTCGGTAACTGTCCTTTTCTTCCCTGTAACGGGGCTCCCTGTGTTCTCTTTCAGACCTGTCCCAGTCTTGTTCCCTCTCATCACGATGCCTCCTCTCAGAGTTTCCTGACCAGTCACGCTCAGATCCCCGCTCTTTTTCCCTAGAGGCAGCACTTGACCTTGCTCCTTTTTCATGATTTCCCTCTCCATACCCATATTCTGAAGCACCATCATCACCGCCATAACTTGACTCCCTCGTCCTTCGACCATGTTCTTCTCCTCCCCATCCACCCATGCTTGTGTCATTCCACATTCCTGCATGATGACCATCCATTCCAGCAGAACCCATCATTCCCATTCCATTAGCTGGCATTCCCCGACCAAAGAAGGCTGGATTGACATGAGGTGCCACCCCAGCAAGTCCCATCGTATTAACAGCTGGAAATGAAGGAAGCATTCCAGGAAAAGCAGGACCTGGAAAACCTCCATAACCACCTCCTCGACCCATATATGTGGGATCAAACCCAGTACCCATCATGCCCTGTGGGTTCATCATACCACCAGCAGGACCCCCAAATGCAGGACCTGCAAGGCCTTGTCCATAACCTCCTCCTCCAGCACCACTTACAACTCCAGCATTGTTCCCAACCATGTTCTTTGCACCCATGGCCCCTCCTCTTCCTCTCATTGGTCCACCCCCAGGACCTCGATTGAGTACACCCTGCCCGCCCCGTCCCCATCCACCCCGTCCGTAATTTCTTCCTCCATCTCCACTTTGATAATTCATATTGTTCCCTCTCCCCCCACCTTCATTCATTGGCCTCCTTCCTTGAGGCTGAGACTGATTCTGAGCTTGGTTCTTGCTCATATAAGAAGCTCCCATCTGCTTCAATGTTTGTGCAGAAGCAAAGGCCACAACACAAGGTCGCCCATTGAAAACATGACCATTCATTCCCTCTTTGCAAGAGGCTGCAGCGACCGAATCATAGAATTCAACTTGACAATAGCCTTTGGATTTACCACTAGCTCTCTCATCAAAAAACTTAATTTCCTTGACCCTCCCATATTGAGATAAAATACCTTCAAGCTCTGCATCAGTTGTCCACCAATGTAGTTCTCCCACAAACAGCATGGTTTGACCATTCTCTACAGGTGGCCGGATCTGACTTTCATTAATTATTGGATGATTGACATTTGTATTCACATTGATTTGATTAGAAGGCATCTGTTGAGCGCCTCGAGGACCACCAGTGGCAGAATTCAGCACAGGCATGGGCTCATTAGGAATTTTTCCAGGCATATCAGAAGGATCAACCCCAGAATTGGGGGGCACAGATGTGGATCCTTGAAATCCCATGTTTCTGAATTGGGGATCATGAGTCATTTCAACAACCCTCCCTCTGTGTGAGACCGAAGACCCGTCTGGGTAACTAGAAGATCCCATTTCTGGTGCCTTTACTGCAGCTGACCCCTCCTTCTGCTCAGGATAATGCACACCAGCATTAGAATACTTTCCTTCAACTGAAACCCCAGGAATGCCCATCTCTTGTGCACCCGCAGCTTCCACTCTTTGTTCAGGAACATCAGTTTTCTGAGTTTGAAGTCCTCCATTGCCAACACCCCCAGGTGGGAGTGGAGCCTCAGACCGGTGCAACTGAAGGAAACCTTCTCCAACATTAACATCATTGTAGAGATCATCGAAGTCATCATCTTCTCCCATCAGTTCATCATCTGCAAGGGCCGGTATGGCTCCACTTCCTTGATATTGCAGCTTCTGAGCCCCTCCATATTCCTCATCTTCATAATCTATTTGCTCTTCAGCCACTGGATCCATAAAGGTTGACCAAGATAAATTAAAAATAAATTACATCTATCTCCACCTAATATTATACATAAGCAGGAAACCACTATTAAACTTATATCTCCTATTGCACATCAATAACAACATTAAGGAGAGAGACAGATCCATCTGGTATTGGATCTGGATACTCTTATACACCCCAGAGAGGATTTCCCAAAGCTTTAAATCATGTAGGGAATTTGAGATTACATATGATTGTACATTCATAACAATAATCATTAACTTGAAAACATCAATACACCGCGAATCTTTTACATCACTTTTCAGCCTCGAAATCTTAGACATCTTGGACAAAAGAACTAGAAACACCTTACACACCTACTGGAAGAGTACATCAATATAAAGTAAACCCTCTGCAACCCATCAAATACAAAATTGAGAAGAACAAAAATTTCCCACACCCAGATCAACAAAACTAAAAAAAACACCCCAAAACAAAAAGGGTCTCAGCTACTGATGATGATAACAGCATTAATCGCCCCTGCCATGATGTCACAACAAACAGAAGAAGATAAATCTTCAAAACCCACTTGTAAAATCATTGGAACCATAACAAATATCATGTATTACAGTTACTAATATACCATAATTAAATTTTTAAAAAAAAAATTAAAGATGAATCATATAAACATAAACAGTAATATCCCTATCATAACTCAACAGAAAAAAAACAACCAAAGATTCCAAATTTCCACCTAGTAAAACCGCAGGATTAATAATCTCAGACACCCATGTAAAAAAATCCCAAAAATCAAAGCCAAACTACAACTTTAAAATTTTGGGTTATTTCACAAAACAAACCCAGAATCAAAAAAACCAAACCCCACCCACCGACCCACCCACCAAAAGATTTGAGATTAGAACATTGCAGAAAAACATCAAATCCTTAAACAAAAGTAAGAATCAAAAACATCAAATACGATAGTTTTTTTCTTACTCTTCTCTTCTTCTTCTTCTTCTTGTTGTGCTTAATTTGTCTTCTGCTCTTTAGGTCAGACAAGCTCGCAGGTTTAGCCTGGCCTTTTTCTCATCTGATCTCCCAAGTGGGTTTATTTTATTTTATTTTATTTTATTTTCACTTTTGAGTTTTGAGTGTTTTTTCCTCTTGTGGTAATTTTCATTTTCTTTTGTTTAGATGTGATGTCCTATACAGTGATGCCCTTTGGCTTTGGGACCTTGTGGATCAAATCTCATCTGGGTCACTGCTTCTTTGGTAGGCCATACACTAGTTACGTATTTTACTCTGCATAAATTTCTTAACATAGGAAAAAAAAAAAAAAACCTCAATTTAATTATTTTTTAATAATTCCCCTAAAAAAAATTGTATTATTGTTAATTTGAGTTTTGAGTTTAGACTGTTGACTGTATCTTTGAATATTCTAATTTGTAAAAAGTGTAACAAAATCATACTTTTTATAGGATAATGTTATCGTTACAAATTATTTTATATATTTTTATAAATTGTTAATGTGTCAAATTTTTATAGATTTTTATTTAGATTTGTCATTAATATCACTCTCTCCTGGTCAATAATCGTTTATCACGTTGACAATTTATAAGAAAATTGGTGAAAAAAATTGTGGTTTTAGTATTTTCTTAATTGATAAGAGGAAAATATATTATGGGTCAGACTCTGATTTTCTCAGCCGCCCCAATAGTGCGCTAGTCACAGTAAATTGTAGCATAGCTGCTTTATAGCAAATGCTAGCTTTTTTATAGGGCGTTGAAAAACTTAAACCTAACACTTGCGCTTGTTTTGGTAAAGACATTATTCTTATTGGTCCGTTGTTATTTGAATTAATGTGCCTTTTTATTAATAACATTATTTTGCAAGATTTGCAAAATCATAGTATTATTTTAATAATAATTATTACTTATCAAAACAATAATTATTATTATTATTATTATTAATTGATATTGTTTTAAAACTATTCAAGAATTTAGTCTTTTTTTTATTTTTTTTTTTGAGAAACAAACACATACACAAGAGAGAGGAAAATAGATTCTAACACAAATTTAAATGTTGAAATTTGGCTCAAATCATGTTTTTTAAAATTCAAAAAAAAAGGACCAAATCCTCATATAATTTCAAAATAATGCCAATTTAAATAATTAATATTAAGATATTATTTTGTAAATTTTATTTACATTTCTTTAACATGACCCATGCTTTCATGCAATGTGCATGTGACATGCTATATTTGTTGCTATGTTGTGTTTATGAAATGAACAAATTGCCGGCCAAAAAAAAAAAAAAAAAAGTTTGATGGAGAAAGTATAATTTTAATTAACTTAAAGTTACCATAATATATATATTAGATGTATGCATGTATGTATGTGTAGTTATTTTTTCAATTTTAGTTGACTTTTTTTTATACAAAATAAAAATTATACTCTAATTTAATTTAATTCAAATGTATATGTGTGTGAAGCTCATTCTTGGAAAATTGAACTCCGACACTTGCCCCCTCCAACCCCATGAGAATTTGTACTTATGCAGTAACCATTATACCAAAGATGTGAATGGTTGGTTAACTCTTTCTTATATTGCCACTGTTGAAGTTTTTCAAACAATGATATGTGTCAAATTATGCTTGGAGCCCAACCCAAAGCTCGATATCAACCTTGGAAAAATTGGTCAGCGACTGCAACGCGTTTTCCTACTTGTTAAAGAAAGAACCAACCCAAAACTCAGATGATAGAGAAATTACACACGACAAGTTCTTTAGAGGTGACTTTTAATATAGGCCAAATAATCACCCTTTGTAAAGAGTAAGTCATCATCTACAAACCCAACAATAAGTTAACACACATGATTTATCCAACTGTTAGTCAATACAAGAGAAATCCAACAATAAACAATTCAAAAATAAAATTCTAAGAGCAAGTGCATTTAATCTTCTAACAAGAAATCAATAAATTAGACAATTTCAATAATAATGAACATGTCATATCAATCAATAGTAAAATTATAGTAGAACTGTAGAAATACAATATGTGTTCTTCCATCATAATTATAAGGCAAAAGAGGGCAAAACTCAATGTAGTTGAAGGGGAGAGAATGAGTCCAACGTGTGTAGCAAAGCTTCAAACAAGCTTCCTTACTCAAAAGCATGACTTGGTGATGATACTAATACTGGAGTTTATCAATGTGTTGTGGTGGGAAGATAGCGAGAAAATTATGTTTACAATGGGGTTTTTAGAGAGAATCGGGTGTGTGAAAACTAAGATTTTAACTAAGGCTCCGTTTGGGAGGAGGGAATGGAATGGAATGGAATGGAATAAAAAGAATATTTTTAGAATATTCTTCCCTCCTCTTGTTTGGGAGTTTTAACGGAGGGAATGGAATGTCCATTCCCTCGTTTGGGAGTTTAAGTAGGAGGGAATGCTCATTCCTCCCTTTTCCCTCAAAACCTCAAATTTTTGTTCCCCTTAAAATTGGGAGGAATGGGAGGGAATGAATTTAGGTTTAATGAAATTTTTGTTAAAATCCCTAAAATACCCCTTTAATATCAACCTTTTTTTTCTCATTCAGCCGTAAGAAAAATAAAGCTATAATTCTTGCACAATATTGTTCGTCCTCTACAAAGTGAAGCTGCTGCCGCTGGTCTTTTTTTTTTTTGTCTGCTGCAATTTTCAGATATTGCTCAAACCAAGTATGTCTATCTTTTTCTTTTTCTTTTCGGTTGTTTGCTAGTCTTTTCTTTTTTATTTTTTTTATTTTATTTTTTATGAACTATTTGCTAGTGATTCATGAGAGTGATATATAGTGTTTTTGTACACCTAAAAACCAAAACAAACTACATTCTGTACAACTAAAAACCTTGAAAGTGAAAAGAAACGAAAACTGCCGTTACCTGTACAGCTAAAAAAAAATTGTATTTAGAAATTTGAAAGTGGGAATTGCTGGAAAACTCAAATTTTCTTTTTACTCTGTTTCCTCTTTGATTCTTCTGTTATTTACAAAGCAAGTGGTGTGTTACGTACGCTTGCAGTTTTAAGTCAACCATCCAATTAGTTAATAGCTCCAAGGCTTCACCACGTGTATGGTTAAGAGGAAATGTCTACAAAAGCTAGTGTAAAAGTTTAGACAAAAGATAGGTGTGTGGTTAAGAAAAAAACCAAGAGTAAAAAAAAATTTAAATGAGAAGAAAATAGAAAGTAATGCACTATTGCAGGAAATCATACACTGAGTTAGCATAGAAATTTATTTTTACCTTAACAAAAAAATATTGTAATTCAATAATCTAACACAGACCTAATTGTGGCTAACTAGTTTCACATCATCCACTAAATACTAAGCATTTCAAAGCAATTATAAGTTCTCATTGATTATTTTTTATGTTCTTTAAAATGAGGGGTATAATAGTAATGTTATTATAAAATGATTCCATTTCATTCCTTCCAATGTCACTCCCAAACGGTATTACTTACTTTCCATTCCATTCCATTCCTTTATTTTATAACATCCAAACAAGATTTTTAAATCACATTCCATTCCATTCCTTTCCCTACTAAATTCATTCCATTCTATTCCATTCCATTCCATTCCTTTAATGATCATTCCATTCTATTCCATTCCATTCCTCTATAAATATTCTTTTATGATTATTGCATTCAACTGATGGTTACAATTTTAAGGGGTGAAAGGATGATAGATAGTAAGAGCATCCACAGCAATAGCTTTTTAGCTCTACTAAAAGTTATTTTATCTATTTTACCTATAGACATGCTACAGTAGTGGATCTATTTTAGCTTTCAACACAATAAAATAATATATCATCTATACTAAAATAATATATCCTCTACAATAAAATAATATATCCTACAACCAAAAAAAATTCACAGCACCATCCACAACCACCTATACCATCAGCCCACCACCATCACCGGCCACAACCACCACGGCAACCACAACACAACATAGAAAAAAAAAAAAAAACAAAACAAAACAAAAGAAAACCACAACCACGGCGGCTGGGACGGCGTGGGGTAGGCGATCGGTGGTTGGGATGGCGTAGGGTGAGGCGATCGACGGCTGGGAAGGCTTCGGGTGAGGCGATCGGCGACTGGGACAGTGTGGGCTAAGGCGATTGGCAGTTGGGACGGTGTGGGCTGAGGCAATCGGCGGCTGGGACAGCGGTAAACTAAGAGATGAGAGATGAGAGCTTGAGATAAACTGAGAGATGAGAGATGAGAGCTTGAAAGCTTTGGGAGCTTGAGAGTGACTGAGACAGAGGACGGTGAGATAAAAGAAAAGAAAAAAATAACCAAAGCAATATTATTTTAATCCAGGGGTGAATAAACAATTTTTTTTTTTTTTAGATTTATACCTATGCCTCCACTACTGCTTGGCCGTTTTTGGTATAATGGTGGAGCTAAAATAGCATTATAGCTATTTAGCTCCACTGCTACACATGCTCTAAAGATAGAAAAAGGAAGATCAAATAGACAAAAAGTTTTGACCATTCTTCTTGGTTCCTAGCCAAGAATGACAAGTTTGCTTTTCTCAAGCCACTTAGTCCTCTCTCTTCCCAATTGGTGTAAGACATTCAAACGATTAGATAATGAAAGTCATGTCATCATTTAGGCATTCAATTATTGGTCAATTGGTAGGTTATGAGTAAGGAAAATCTCATCAACCAAAGCAATTTCAATGGTGAAAAATGTATGCGGATGCTTGCTTAGTTGCACACAAATTCATTAGAGACCTAAGAGTTAAGAGAAAACATGCGCCAAGCTCTATGGTTCCCAGTCAACCAGGAGTTACTTGACCTTTTCTAGACATAGTCTTGTACCCTTTAAACCACAATTTCTTAAGTTCCTTCTATCAAGTAGTGTCTTTTTTCGTGATCAAATTTGGCCTAGGGATGAAGAAGTATAGAAGAGTTTTTTCTCTTAAGGAGGCTTAGTCATAGCTTCTCAAGAAGAGGGAATCTCTCTCTCTCTCTCTCTCTCTCTCTCTCATAATGGATCTTGTCTCCTTTCTAGTGTTAGCAACAACCTATAAATGGGAAATTTTGAATTGTTTACCATGTAAGCTCTTACTTCACCTTGGTGTTTTTGTTTTTTAGTGTAGCTAGTCCAGTTGTTAGCTCTAGTTGAAAATGAGTAACTAACCAAACAATTGTCAATTTCTTTCTTAAGCTTATTTTCCCATTTTCTTATAGGTTGAGCTTCACTGCTTTTGCATTCGATAGCTTTAGAGTGGGTGGAGTCTCTCTAGTGGCATTTTTTTTGTTTGGGCTTCTACTTTTTTGTCTGTGTCTCTGAGCTTGCATGGAGTGTCTTTTTCCGGATTTTATGCCTAGTTGGCAAGGTGAGAAAATTATGGGTTTTTTAATTAACTACGTCATACTACTGCATACCTTTGGTGCGATGGTCACTCCATAAGTATAAGTGCTTGTGGGGTGTGGGGGGGCAAGGACTGGGGTTCAAGTCTTTAGGAGGGAGTTTCACACACATATGCACTTAAATTATGTTAGAGTAGAATTTCTTTCTTGTCTAAAAAAAAAAAAAAAAAGATGAATAAAAATTACCTTTGTCATGTGGTTTAGTGAGGAAAGGAAATAACGGGCTTTTATCCTAATTAACTTTCTGAGAAATTTTGGGCTTTTGGTTTATTGAGCCCATTTCTAATTTTGGTCCTTTTATTGATTGGGCAAATATTACCCACTAAGATTCAACCACATTCCATGTGAAAAAAAAAAATCTCTAAACAAATACAATGTAAGGTTTTGAAATTGGTATTTTTTTTCAAGTAATCATTACAAGATATGTATTTATAATTAACTGGTAACTCTTGTAATGCACACCAAAAAAAAAAAAAAAAAATCAACAAAATATGATCTTCTCTTTGATTTTTTTTTTTTTTTTTTTTTGGTGTCATTAATAAAAAATATGATGTGACAGGTTTTAATGGACAGAGTAAATATATGAATTTTTTTATATGGACTTTATATAAAATTTAAACTCAATTAAAAAATATTTTTCAGAATAATGACCCAGAAAAATATGTCTGATTTTTGTTGTATATTAGTTCATACCAATAATTTTTTTTAGAATTTGAATAAAGCAATCCAATTCTAAACAGAGTCATTAAGTTATCTATGTTCTTTTTTTTCTCAAAAAAAAAAGTTATGTATGTTCTTTTGTCAGAAAATTATATTATTTTAATTACATTGAAAATTTTCTACAAATTTTATAATTTGGCCTTTTATTTCTTATAAATATTAAAATATTTATCATTCCAAAACATTTTTCAATAAAATTTCTCATGCATAATACGAATTAACAATAATTCTTTTAAGGGTTTTTTTAGGAACATTCAATATATTTTGTTATTTAGAAGTTAAGCAGGAACAAGTGGAATAACTATGATAGAATGTTCATTATGTTCGTCCTTCATAAGTATTTCTCTTGAAAGTGGGAGGAACAATTATCACTTTAATAATTACGAATTACTGTTTACTTTTACTTCTTATACATCAATATTAATAGAGTAATACCTATTAATTTGCATCCCAACTGGTCTACTAATTGATTGATTTTATCACCAATTTCAGATTGTAGGGTGGACATTATAATTATTTACGAATTATTGTGTTAATTGTAATGTGAACATCTAGATAATCGTCCGTTAATCCCAAAAAAGAATATAATGCTGGCCACCTAAAAGTCATTTCAATCACCACTAGATTGCGACATAAAAGCAGCCATTTTTTTTCGATAGTGGTATGGAATAGATGAGACTGGAAGAATGAGCAATGGGACATAAGATGAATGAGAGTGATGTACCAATTTTCTCTCTCTTTTAGGATGCTGAAATTGATATGCATATACTCTAAAAAAAAGCTTGTTATTAATTTTATATATATATATATATATATATATAATTTTGGTTTTGTTTTCCCTTTCATCTTATTTGCAAGTCCGAACAAATTCTCGAGGGATGTAATTGTAGGACACTCCACTATTTCCCTACTTTCTACAACAATGTTCACTTTTTTTTCGTTTTCTCATTTTTTCTGACTCATTAATATGCCAGATCCCTATAGAGAATTGTCATATTGAAGCTGCATAAAGCCAATTGAGTCAATTAAATGATTAACAAGTAAGAAGTAGATAGGACAAGGAGAGCTAAAAGCTGGTGACTGCTTGGCAGAACATACAATTGCTTCTTGTAGATAGCAACCTTTTCATGCGTTTTTGGTTGTAATCTGCAAGAGCTCAATTCTCTAGTGAGTTTGTAAATGCAATAATTTTGCCCACACTTTTTACACGCTTGGGACTGTTAAAAGGGTGTCATAATAACTCATTGAATGCCTCTTGCACTCATTGGTATTGCACTACACAAATTTGAAGGTTAAGTGAGGTGTTTCAATTGGGGTCCATGGGATGGCAATACCTGTTTGAGAGCAATTGTATATTGGACGAATTGAAGTGACAAAATTAATTGTACAAATTATCCAAACAGGTAGAGAGAATTCAAGCAAAAACATTTATAACTCAAATTAGTTCTCATATTACAATAACTCAATCGAAATGAATTTTACTTCCTACCTAAGAATGTACTTGGTGGACTACTCGTTCTTAATTTTTTTCTTGTTTGAAAAAAAAAATATTTTACCAACTCTATCTAAGCTGAACATTAGAATTGCATTTCAGCTGGGTTAACGTTTGCCCCAATGACAATGGCCATTCCCTTTTGGCTGCTGAGAGCAGAACTGCTACCCCCTAATGAAAGAATGGATACAGGAAACCCACATATTCTTACAAAAATGAATCTAAACATATTTTACATCCCCTCCCACCAACTCAAGAAAATTAAATGCCGAGGAAGATAGGGTGAAGTGAATTGAGGTGCATAAGGAAGGTGGAAATGGCGAGGCATTCCATTGAGCATCTTAATCACAAAACAATGATCAGCCAAAATGGTTTTTTGCATCAATACATGCCCTTGAAAACAGGATTAGTTCGGCATATGCTCGCACCATACTCCTCATACTCTGCTTTTGTATGGCAAGCCTGCAGGTGGAGTCACAACTTCAAGTTAAAAATCAAAAATTCATTCACTGAAGAATATTTAAACTTGGGTAATGTTAATGATGAGCACAAGAGAAAGCAATGAATCAAGCATCATAAGCATTGATGAGAGGAATTAACTTTTCACTTTTCATTTGGGGGCTGAAAGAGTGAAAGGAGGGGGTGGGGCCTAGAATTGGGCATCATAAATGTGTTACCATTTTTGTCACCAAGCTGAAATGATGGGAATGCAATTTTACAACATTGCATATTGCTAGTGCCACACAATGCAATCAAGAATGCCAAACTCCACCTACTTCCTATACTTACAAGCTTCTACAATTCCCTTTACGGTGGTTAGATTTTTAATTCATATTAGCTGTCCCAGCTATTGTCTTCTCTGGAACCAATGAAGTGGTCCCTTCATTCTTGAGAAGGGACAAGCATGACAATATACTTAATAAATGGGATGAAAAGGCAATAGGCAACTAAAAGGTGACAATCAACTGCAACCACTGAGAAACCACAATGTCTTCCACAGTGAAGCAGAATATGAAATTGAGGATTAATGTGAAAAAAAGTAAACATACACGATAATCATTATAGTTTTGGTCCATTAAGATGAGAGGGCAAAATTCATACCGCAAAAAATTCAGGTGTTGATGCAAGTACAGAGCCTCCAAACCAAACTGCAAATCTCTGGATGGGATGGCTGACTACATTAACTTCTACTGGTTGTGACTGGAGGTCCAGAAGAGAGAGAGAGCACCAAAGAGGGAAAAAATTGCTCAGCCTTTTCATATCATGAATAGCTGCACACATTTTATATATTACAAAAATAGAAGAAATAAAAAATATGTTAAATACACTTACTCTTATTTCCCCACCAAGTCGAGCTTCTGATGCAAGAACCCTGGCATCCACAATCTTCTTTAAGTCTCGTTGCAACCTCCTATGGAAGTCCTTAAACATGGTTGAGCCTCCAGACAGTACTATATTCTGAGATTTACCACACAAAAAAAGGAGACAAAAAAAAGTCAGTGAGTTGTAAAATAAAATATTGTATATAAACCATCATCTCTCCCCACCCCCCAAAAACAGTAACAATAGCCCCTCATTAATGCACAAAAATAAAATTTGGTATAGAACAGTGCTTGAACCTCAGAACTAAAGCAATTCAAATAACCATATGATGGATAAAAAGAGAAAAATCCCATGCTAAAGTTTGGAAGTTGAAACAATCATGTTTTTAAGTTAAAAACTGTCAACCATGGCTAATCCGCAGAATTTTTTTTTTTTTGATAGGTAAGAAAATACTCCATCAGCAGAAAAAGTTCTATGAAACTGATGGATGGAGTTGAAGATCCACCTAAATCTCAAGACCCATTTAACAATTCATGAATACAGGTGCGACTGTACAAGCCCACATCACTACACGTCAGTCCTCCAACATAGTTGCTCTCACTGTGGTGTGGACACCAGGTACTGACACAGGAGGGCATTGACCTTGTGATTGAATGATGGAGGAGTAATTGACACTGATTAAGACAAAATTAAAGTTGATTGATTTTATTTTATTTTGTTGTTATTTTCATATCAATTGATTACAGTCGATTTCCATATCAGTTATGGCTGATTTCATATGTATTTCTTTATTTGTGGTAGCAATGGAAGCTCTACTTAAAGGCTCCAGAGAACATTGCAGGACACAATGACTTAAGTCAAAATTTCTCTAAGCTTGGCGGTTATTCCAAGCAACCCAAGGTGGTGAAGCCTAAGATTTATTTTGTTACCTTTTTTCCTATTTTCGGTACAAACCCTCTATGATGCATTACACTGTTCCATTGGAATATACCACATCTAATAAAAAAGTTTGCATAATTTCCTAGAGCCTATGTACTTCACCTTATACAATGCTCTTCTTGTGTCAATTGGTGCAGACTGAATACACTTGTCGATTACAGCTGGTAGGGGGGTTGAAAACTCGCTGCTATATATTTCAGGATTAAAGAAAACCTATAAACAAGTCAAACAAATCATCAGAACAAACAGCAGTATGCAGTTGGTTAAAAGCTATTCAAAAGCTGCGTATTATTTCCAACCTTTTTCATAAATGCTTTTCAAAGTTTTAAAGCATTATTCTTGAACAATATAATCTTTGCAAACGAGTGACTGAAAATTATAAGTTAAGAGAGTCTCCAAATATAGTTATCAAAGCCAAAACTTGAAATCATGAAGAATTTACATCCAGGGGAAACTTCCTTATTCTTTGGTTCCATAAATAGAGTTCACTTTAATTGTTTGAGAAGAATAAACTAATGTCTGCCACTGACAATAAATAGTCCTTGATCAAAGAGACTATGGTCTGGGTAAATCTTCATATAGAAGTATATAAAATCTTTGTAGAATCAAAAGATTGATAGATACAACACCAATACGGGCCACGTGGAATATCAATTTAATACAAACAAGAATTGACAAAATTAGTAATGGTGAGGCTAAATTTAGGAGTGAACATTTCATTACTGAAAAACGAAATAACAATTCAATGGAACATCTACCAGAAAAAACAGAACAGGGATGAACTAAGGCATTGGGAAGGAGAAGATTGTCAAAGATAAGATAGATCAAACCTCAGGGCCAAGAAAACGTTCATAGCCGATATCACAGGAGTATGGTGCGCCAGTCTTTGGTTTAATACCTCTCCACTGCTTAACATATTTTGCTGGTTCTTTGTCATGCTTATTGAATTCCTGAAATCATTGGGAAATGAAGTTATCATCAAGTAATCTAAAGGTTAAAAATTCAGATCCACACAAATATCCAATGGAGAAAGTAATATGAAGAGCTGATAACTTGCAATATAATGCCCAGGGCAGAGTAATAAAGAAAAATTACATCCATTTGTCCCATTATCTGTTCAATCCAAACTGTAATGAAGGTAAGTTCACCTTGACAATGTCAGAACAAGTGTAGCAATAAGTTTCCTTCACTTTCCGAGCCACTTCAAATGAGTCTTCAGGGGGCACATGCTCTCCTCTTTCCTACATGAAAAAAATGAAAAACGCAAGAATCCGCAAATCAGTCGTTGAAAGAGCTAAATTTAACATATTGATGCAGTTAAAACTGTATGAATACAACAATGAAGTGACTGGGAAATACGGTATAGAATGGACCACATTTTTGTCTTACATATCAGTGCACTGACATGTTAAATTGATGACATTCTAAAAACCAGGCCTCTGTCAGTCTACTATTGAGTGTTTTCTTTAATGAGGTCCTTAAAATTGGGTAGACAAAAATATTCCAGGAAATACAAATAAAGAATGCCCATTTCTGTAGGAGCCACACACCAAACCTTTATGGTTATGTCCATGGCACTATTCATTTGCTTATTGCTAAATAAAATTGTAACTACAAAAGATATTACACCAAAGACATTATTCTTCATTTATAAGTCTAACAGATCTACAAACTAAACAACTAAAATCTACCTCATTATGACTTGGATGCAATAATAGGTATACATTTGAAAACAATGACCTTCCAAACAATCCCAGCACAACCAATTAATTTACAGTTTGTATGATGAACATACCCGCATAAGCTGCTGGACGAAAAGAGTTACATCTTTCCCAGCAATAGGAACTGACTTAATGCTACTCCCAATGACATAACCATCTGCAACAGGTACAACATGAGTAGCCCCATCTCCAACATCCACTACAACCCCTGTCATCTCACACTAAGAAGAACTGTAGGTCAATCTAAATGGAAACTATCAAAAAAATATCAAAGATAACAGTAGAAAAATGTACATAAACGCAGATCTATATATATGTAAAAGTCATAGAATTAAAATTTATTTGACAACAGAAGTACAGAATTTCAACACAACCAATTTACCAGAAATAATGATAAAAATCATTAAACCAGCAACAATAGCAAAACAAAACAAAAACAACCTCTGATGAATTTCCTGAAAACACACCTTCATTCTGGTTTCATATTTGGGTGGAAAAGCAAATAAGAAATAAAAAAGAGTAGCCAAGCTAATGGTTATAATCTTGCATAATTGAGCTCATAAGATTAATCCGCTTATGTTTAAGGAAATCATTAGATAACAGCTTTATCAAGCTGGTACCTGCTGGGGTTTAAGGGATACCCCAATGGTTCCAGCACCTCTTATGGTGCCAGAGGACTGGAGTTTGAACCCCACCAACCCCCTCCCCCTACTTACCTAGCAAAAAAAGAGCTGATACCTGCCAACTTTTTCTTGAAAAGTACTAATCACACTACTCACTAGACACCACTGCCTGCTGCCTTCTCTCTTTCCCCCACTTCTCAGATATTCCGCCATAAAATACTTGCCATGAAGTGACAGAACTAGCTGGACCTTCAAGTTGGTTTAAACCCAAATTCATATTGGAACCTTTATTCCCATCACATGTAATGTGAAGCAAGGTGCTTCAGTGTGAAATATGTAATTAAGCTGGGAAAGCATGCCTTTGAGCAAGCTCAAAGTGTGAGTCTATGAGTAAGTATATAATTTTTGTGTGGTGCACCTGCAGTGCCGTTGTGAGGAAGTGACCTGTACGCATAGCTCTATCATGCAAGTGTATTATTTATTGTGTCACTTACAACTCCTCTTTATTTTTTGGCTCTAAGGATAGTAAAGTTGGTATGTTACTGCCATTTCTCAACACTTCAGTTTTTCTTTACTGCCCTCCACCTTGCTCTTACAAGGGGAGACATGCCATTTGGGCTAGATCATTGGCACAAATTCTCAACACTAGGCCTCTATCGAATACTCAATCAAGTTTAATGAACTTTCTTGTTAGTACTAGTAACCTAAATAAATAAACCAAAATTTCCAGAGTGAATTCAGTAATTCCATTATTCTAACTCAGTTTGAGCTCAATTGAACATTATTCTGAATTTGATAAGAGCTGTAAAATTCATACTCCTAAATCCAAAAGAAAACAACTCCTACAATTGTTGAGCATTGAAACCAACCTTAGATGTAGTATACCCGGCCGCAAGAGCGAGCACGGAATTCACCCCTATATAAAGCCCAGGAACATTGAATGTCTCAAACATAATTTCACCAGTATACTCGCGACTCTCCGGTGCAGTAAGTGGACTCTCGGTCAATAAAAAGTAATGGTCCTCCGGATCACACCGCAAATAGTTGAATATACACTGCTGCCAGAACCGCTCCATTGCGTCCCAATTTTCCACCTGGCCGTGCTGAATTGGGTAGCTGAGATTGTAAGTAGTACTAGATCGAGATCTCGCAACTGCCTCATCACCGATGAAGAAGTCAAGATCGGCCATCACACCAGCACTGTGTTGCGCTAGCCAACTGGCTTTTGAGGAGCTTCGAGATTGGTTCAAAAACGACTCGTTTACTGCAACTACTGTAGGAACAATAAAACATGGTTCAACATTACCGGCGAACCCCATCTTAGTATACCTGCAATAACAAAAGGCAAAACTTAGAGAATACCCAATTGACAGAACATTTCGTCAAACAGTGGGTGTCCCTGTGAGTTTGCATATCAAAATCAAATAAATACGACTGCCCAAATGAATATAGCGAAAAATTAGCAAACCCAATTGGCCCATTCTATTCAAAGACCGGTGTATGATTAAAAAAAAAAAAAAATTTGAAAGGGAAACCCCATTGGGGCATTTCGTGTTTGTGCGCCTATATACACACAAATACGAAGCGTATTTAATCAAATATATCTATAGAGGTGTACCCGGTGCCGTTGTCGATAACTACAGCGGGGCGAGACGTAGCGGGGTCCATGAGAAGGAGAGAAAAGGAAGCGTTGGTGTTGAAAATGGATCTGCGACTGAGATCCAAGAGAGAGTTTAGGGCAGAGGATCATGGTCAAGAAGAGCACTTTGAGGAGGAAGAAGAAGAAGAAGGTGATGGTGATTGAGACTTAGGCTTGGATCGCAAGCGAAAGCAGCGACTCAACACACAAGAGTTGGTGATTGTCGCTCCACCCATTTCATTTCTCAACAATAATAACAACAGCAACAACAACGACGAGCGTGAAAGCTGAATAATATTAGTCGCATAAACTTGCTCATCACTGTTTTTGAGCCCCCTGAATTTTCAAAATATTTTTGTGTGTTTGTGTGTATGCGTGTATTTTTTTGGCGTTTCTTCGATGATGCTTTTCTTCGCAATCAAACAACACACCCACTGACGACTGACATCTTTCTTTCTCTTCTCAAGACTCTTTCTTTCTCTCTCTGTGTCTGTGGGCTTTTTTTTCTTCTTTTTTACACTTTAGCGTGCAATTTGTGATTCGTCGAATTTGGCATTTGGCGTGTTATATATGACGTTGGCTCTGGGCCGTGTGATTTGTGAGGGAAACAAGGCTAATCGACGGTCAGATTTTAGCTTTTGACGGGTCCCACCACAAAATTGTGAATTATGACAGAGACACAACTTTATGCTATGCACGGCGAGTTATGATCGGTAAGAGTATATCAGTGGATCATCCATTACCAGTCACAATTCATTATATGACGAGTTGTGACACAAAATTGTGTTAAAGATGGTGTCCTTAACATAATTCCAAAATTGTCTGAAAATCTAGCATGGGTCCATGGTGGGTTTAATTGCACTGGAACAAATCCCGAATGTCGACCGTGGCCTATGGGTCGGTCAGGTTTTATACTTTTATTATAAAAAAATACATTGCGGAAAATGATGTCTGTCATTTTAAACTTGTGTTTAAAAGTGTGTATATAGCAAATTTTCTTTGTATTGGAAAAATATCCTTGGTAAAGTCAAGTCAAGTTTAGAACTTTAGAGAAGTAGAGTCGTAACCAATTATATGATTTTTTTTTTCTTTTTTTATGTGTGTTTAGTCACTTAACATCAAATTGATATTGGAAGGACTAGAATTGAGATTGATAGCTGAGAAAGTCGGATCGGATTTAGTTCGAGATTATATGTTTGAATGTTTTTATCTCTTTGAAAGGGAAGGTTGCCAAGTTTTTTTTTTTTTTTTTTTAAAGCAAACAACTATAATCTCATTGCCAAATAGAAAAGAGAGTACAACAAAGCCAAAAAGGAAAAGCTCAACACAGTACAAACTAAATACCATCTTCCTGAATAACATGAATCACCATAGGAGGACAAACTCCCTTCCAGACATGAGACTCTTCCTTCTGCCTCGCATACTGTGCAAGCTCATGAGCTGCCCTGTTGTATTCTTTTTTCATATGCTTGATTTTCCAGCTACTAAACGAAGAAAGCAAACTACGAATCCCCTGAAAAACATGGCCAAGACAGCCACTAGTTTCAGCTGCGATGACACTAGTAACAGCTGTTAATGCATCAGATTCCAAGATAATTTGGAATAGTTTTTGCTATTTGGCAAGAAGAAGACCACACTCCATAGCCAGCACTTCAACTTCCTCCACCAAGTATTGACCCTGAAGATATTTACAGCAAGCAGCATGAACATTACCAGCTGCATCCCTTATAACAACTCCCACACTTGAGTTTCTATCATTTTCAAATGCAGCACCATCAACATTGATCTTGAACACACCTGGAAGAGGCACTATCCACTTTCCTTCTGACCGAGACAAGCTTTGAGAGCAAGCTATTGAGGCACTTTTGAACTTAAGAATATATTTTTTAGCAAAACCCCAAATATAATCAGGAACCTGACTTGAGGACTCATACACAATTTTATTTCTATTATACCAGATTGCCCATGCAACCCCAAAGAAAACCTCCAAGTCACTAGATGTACCAGATTCAAAAATTTCCATAGCAATATCTATAATATCCATATTTACATTCAGCAAATCAGCAAGACTATCCACCCAACATCTCCATACTCTCTTAGCCACTTCACACTTAACAAAAACATGGAGATTCGATTCAGGCTCCATTCCACAAGCCGGACAAATATCACAAATATTAACACCTTTTCTTTGCAAATTCACAAAAGTAGGAAGAGCATTCATACACATTTTATAAGCAAAAATACGTACCTTGGGAGGAATGTTTAAGTGCCATAGTTTTCTCCACAGAGGACTCCTAGAATCACCCGAAGAGCTTTCACCTTCCTCCATTGTATCTATCACCCCAACAGCAATATATAAGCACTTTTTACACTGAATTCTCCCTTTCTATTACCCCCCCCCCCCATATAATTTGGTCTTCTGGAAGGCTGTGGCTGAAGGGAATATTCAGAATAGTCCTTGCTTCAAAAGGCAAGAATAAAGATCTCACTACATCACCTTTCCACCTCCTCGTATCTCTATCAATTAGCGCTGAGACCCTAGGATAATCATTAAAAGACTTTGGGGGGGAGAATACTTTGTATGTTGTTGGAGTAGGAAGCCATTTATCCTCCCAAATATGAATCCTCTCACCATTGCCAACTCGCCACCAGGTACCTCTTTTCACAACTTCCAACCCATTGAAGATGCTCCTCCAAGTATAAGAAGGGCTAGATCCAAGTTTTGCTTTAAAAACATCACCATGCGGATAATATCTTGCTTTATAGATTTGCTTTATAAGAAGGTTGCCAAGTTGGCCACATGAAAGAGTATGTGCAAACTCAAGAAGAGCCGGTTGGAGTGTCTAACGTGCCAAAGTTTAATCCTCATTAAATGAGCCCTCAACCATGCATTTGGTTGATTGAGGAGCTCAAGGGAGTTTGACTAGTCAATTGTCAAATCATCGGAATATAAATTCCTGAGGATCTTGGAATAAAAGAACTGGCAGATGATGAAACCTGTGCAAATAGAGACCCAATCGGCCAATACCTTAAGAATGGTATTGCATCGGCCTAAAAACATGAATTTCACACACGCAAAAAACCTTTTAGACTTAACCATTAGAGCCTTCTCTACAATCCCCTAAGGGATCACCTTATGATAACAAGATGATTCATTTGTACTCTTAGTCTAGGGATCGTGGCAGAAGCAATGGAAAAATCCAAAGGCAAAAACCTCCATGGTGTTTAATTGGCAATGGCTTCGTTAAACAATCGAAATACCACCACCCACATATATTTTAATTAGCCTAGGGTTAAGAGTATGGGGTCTCATATCCTAAATCATGCCATAAAGAATCTACAAAACCATTTACATAGATTCAAGGATTCATTTATATATGGGGAAGTTGCTAGACACCCTCACAATATCCATTCAAGTATATTTTAGTTATCTATTGTTTCCAACAATTTATTCGATAATTTATTGATCAAAGAATTATAAATAAACATGCTAAATTATGATATGGTCAATTGCTTAGCAACATCATTCATATTATGGGTCCGTTTGGATAGAACTTATTTTACTGAAACTAAAAACTGAAAACACTGTAGCAAAATAAATTTTAAATGTGTGAATAGTGCCGTGGGACCCATTTTTTTATGAAAAAGTGGCTAAAAAGTGAAGTTTGTAGGTCCGTGAACAGTGCACTGTTCAAGGAAGACTTGGTCAACAACTGCGGCTGGGAAAAAAAAAAAAAAAAAGCTAAAAACTTGCTACAATGCCAAACGTGGACGTGGACTTGTATCCAAACCCACACTATGTTGATGTTTGGACTATATAGGAGCCTAAAAGGAGTGTAAGGTTTCAATGGGCCGAAAGTTCATATTTCAATAAAAGCAAAGTAAGTTCTTCATATGTGAGGTGAATGATCGAGTATTGGGCTTAGTACGTCTTGAGTTAGCCAAAGAACACCTTATAGGCAATTTTGCAAAGGTTACTTTGCCTACTTGTGAACATTGTCTACTAGGAAAGTCAAGGAGAAAAAATGTTTGTTAAGATGAAAAGTGAATCACAAGGCAATTAATGATGTCCAATACACCATAACAAAATAGCATGGTAGAAAAGAAAAACTAAAACTTGCTGGAAATGGTTAGGTCAATGGTGGTGCAAGCAAACCTACCAATTTTGTATTGAGTGGGTGTACTTTTGACTGCAACCTATATGCTTAACCATGTACCCTCTAAATCAGTACATTCCACACCTTATGAACTATGGATTAGCAAGGAACCTAAGTTAAGTAAATTGCGGCCATGGGATTCAACAGATGTCATTCATAATACCTTTTGTAAATATGGAAAGTTAGGCCATAAAGGAAAGAAATACATCATTATGAGATATTATGAGCATTCCAAATGCTATGTATTGATAAATAAACAACATGTTAGAACTGTAACTAAGTTGGAATCATGTAGTGCAAATTTCATTGAAAGCAAATTCCCAAAAAAAGGTGATGTTGATAAAAACTTGACATTTTTTGAGATGGGGTCTCAAGAGGAAGGCATCCTAGGTAGACTAGTATGGAACAAAGAAGAAATTCCTAAAACTCCTAGGGACAGTGGGAGCAATTCACAACCCAATGGGAGCACATTATTAGAGGATGATTCACAACAACCTTGGCCACATAGAAGAGCCATGAAACATTTCTTGTAATTTTTAAGATCTAGGGGGAAACTTCCATAATCGTTTCAAAAGATGATGATGAGCCCAAAATTGCACAATAAGCAAGTTCTTTCATATTCTACTATTAATAAGTGGGCGAAAACAATAGATGATGAAATGAAGTCTACAATAACTAATTAAGTTTAGGATCTAGTAGACCCTCAGCCAGAGCGAAGCAAATCAAAATTTGGAATAAATTGGATCTTAAGAACACAATGAGGATGGTTCAATAGAAAGGAGCAAAACTTGATTAGTGGCTAAAAGATTACACCCAAAAAAATGGTGTAAACTATGAGGAAACTTTCTCACAGTGGTGAGGTTTGCCTCATTTTGGCCATTGTTGCAAACTTGTATTTAGAATTATACCAAATAGACATTAGGAAAACTTTTCTCGATGGAGAACAAGATGAAAAGATCTATATGGATTAGTGTGTTGGCTTTGTGGCAAAGTTTGGATTTTTGGTCTATGTGGAGACATAAAACAACTATGAAACTCCTTGGTCACCATTGATTCAAGCCAAGAAAGGCATGTCAAAAACTAATGTGTGTATGTATATGTAAAATTGACATTACGGAAATTTAGATCCAATTTTTATTACATAATATTCTTTTCCCTTCAATTCTTCTTGTTTTTGAGTATATAAAAAACTGGTTATTGAGGGAAAATTACACACACATATATAGGGTCGGATTTAAATTATGCTTGGTATAACTGTAAACAATGTTACACTACTCAATATTTTTTAACTGAATGTGAATTTCAACAAATCAACCATTGGATTAAATTATATTCGTACATTTTACATGCTTGCAAAATTTGAAGATGATTAAATATCAATAGTCATGTCATCAATCAATTATTTAAATTCAAGTTTTTGTAGTTTAAAATGTCAATTAATTGTTATTTATCATTCAATCCATAAACTCAGGGACAAACCTACACTAGGGTAGAAAGGGGCCATCCCCCCCCCCCAAAAAAAAATTAAAAAAGAAAAAATTGTTATACAAAAAATTAAGATTTGCCCTTATATATATATATATATATATATATATATATATATATATTTGTCTCTTCTCCTCTAAAATATTTAGATATTGACCTACAAGAAAAGAAATAAATAAATAAAATTCATGCCCCTTTAACTACAAAAAAAAAATAATAAAAAAAATATGGACTAAACAAAAATAGTGCACAAAATAAGAAACACTTATTTTGTATGTTATACTTTGTTGATATGTTTTATAATATGAAATGTTTAAGACTTATTTTGTATGTAGTATTTTGTTGAATATGAAATAGATGTTAGTTTTTATTTTCATAATTTTTTTTTTATTTTTTGGTTAAGCTTTGCCACCCCCCCCCCCGGTACAAATCCTAGTTTCGTCCCTGCATAAACTCATCTTTTATGCATTATTGTAAACTACAAAAAACTTGAATTTAAACAATTGATTGATAACATGACTATTGATATTTAATCATCTTGAAATTTTGCAAATATGGAGAATGTACGAAGATAATATAATCCAATGGTTGATTTGTTGAAATTTGCATTCGATTAAAAAATATTGAGTAGTGTAACATCACTTATAGTTATACATTTTTTAAGTTGTAGATTACCAGAAGATCAAACCGTTAAAAAGAAAATATCATTATCTATTACATCATTAAATACTTACTTAATTAATAACATCCTTTTTTCTATGATATTCCTTGTAAGTTTCTACTCTCTCCCTAATTCTACGCTTTCTCTCCCTAAATAAAAACTCTATTACTTTCCTCATCCCTTTTTTTACAAAATGTTCAAGCAAAAATATTCATCAGGACTCAGGAGCTGCAAACAATTAATTCTTTACCCTTGTATATACTGGCCTTTTTCTTTACACTAGATGTAATTTCAACCCAACTCATATATATATAAAGCTAAAACTAAAAGAAAATCCAATTAGATTCTTAGAGTGTGTTTGGAATCAGCTTTTTTTTTTTTTTTTTTTTTTTTTTTTTTTTATGTACAGCTTTTTAAAACATTTTTTTCCCCACTTTTCTCACTTTTTTAAAGTACAGGTATAATTTAGTACACTTTTAGCAAAAAATATAGATAAGTTGTTCCTAAACGGAATTGGATTATCAATTTTGCGCCATGTATCCATCTAAATTTTTTTTGTTAGTCAAGTGAGTTATTGGGTTCAAAATCCGAAAAGTTTATCCATAACTTTACTCTACAATCCCTAATAAAGCTCCAAATTATCTCTCTCTCTCTCTCTCTCTCTCTCATTCCTGTTGATCTCTAAATGGATTTATATATATATATATATATATAATTTTTTTTTTTATCTTCCTCATGCTTATCTACAAAGTTTGTCCATCTTCCCATCAAACACAAACACCTAATATTTCTCCCTCTCTTACCTCTTTCAAGTGCCAAAGGTCTCCAAAACACTAGAATTTCTACTCAATTTTAAATCATAACATGTTATCATTACTAATAGAAATAAAATAGTCATCAAAAGCAAAAAAGCACCACTCAAATCTTTTTATAGAAAAAAAATACGCAAACTAAACTATTTCAATTAGACACACTTCATCTCTTTTTATTTTCTTTGAAAAATAATATTAATAACATTTAACAAATCCCATGCAATGCACAGTTACATATTAGTGTGTGTATATATATTAAAAATTAAAACTCATAGAAAATTCAATTCGATTTCAATTGAATTCTCAATTTTACGCCATATGTCCCAACTATTGTTTTTAAAATTTTTTTTGCCAAGTGAATTATCTATATATATAATTAAAGTCAAAACTTAGAGAAAATTCAATTAGATTCTAAATTAGAATTCAATTGTCGGCTAATTTTGTGCTATGTGTTCACTTAAGTTTTTTAATCTTTGTATCAAGTGAGTTAATAAGTGTAAAATACTGAGAGTCTAATATTAATGAACTATAAAATTAAAAAAAAAAAAAAAAAAAAAAAAAAACCAATCACATATACTCAATAAAAATCACCATACGACAAATATCACCACACGTTCTATCTTATTAAAAATTAGAAAAAAAAATGATCATAAGTAGTATTAGATTTAGGAAAGAATTTTAATATATAACTTGTAAGGACACGGTTTGCAGCCCAAGCCCAAGATGTATGGGATCTTAGCCCAATGAGCCCAGTACAATAAATTTGTAGAAAGTGAGTTAAAGAACTAGGCTTTAATGAGTTGGACAACGGCTAGTACTGAATTAAAAGACAATCAAATACAAATAAGAGATTCTGATGTTAATGGACTTTTAGTCCGAGGAGATCACACTTTTATAAATTGATCACAATTGGGTACAAGGACAATTTAGATTGCTACAGTGTTTTCTCTCTATTTTTTTGATCCTCTTCTCATGGAGGGTCTCTCACATTATATAACTCCCTTTGGACTATCTTGATCCTACACTTGTTGATCATCCGAGCCCTTACTTAAGTACCTGTCACATCAGACACCCTATTTGGCTTTTTGTGAGTTGTGGTAACCAAGACATCACTGTTCAGATGTCTTCTCCACAGAAATGCGGCCAGAAAAGTAGCTGCAGTGCATTTAATGTGATGGTAGCAACTTTCTCTTAGATATTTTTGAGGTTCCTTCCTTCTCGTATGTTCATGTAGCACGTCCCTATCTTTGGAGTTTCTAGGAGGGTCACTCTAATTGATAGAACACATACTTGAACTATATTCATCATATTCGAGGAGGAGTTCCTCCTCGAACCACATTCCATTCGTTCCTTGCCCATGAGATTTTAAATTGGAACTTCTAATAACTATTTGTTCCTCCTCGGACCATTCAACGTCCTCAGATAAAGGCCAAGACCCAATATATGATTTTGGACCCTTATCCCTACATAACTAATTACATTTAATTTTTTTTAATTAATTGACTAATTATTTATATTTTTATGATAAAAATTGTGTTTAATTTTAAATGAATCCATGCATATGCATGTGTTACATGCTATTTTTTTAATAATTAGATTTTAAATTAGAATTCAATTTTGGGCTAATTTTGTGTCATGTGTTTACTTAAATTTTTTAATTTTTGTACCAAGTGTGTTAATGAGTGCAAAATACTAAAAGTCTAATATTAATGAACTATGATTTAAAAAAAAAAAAAAAAAAAAAAAAAAAAAAAAAAAAAAAACCCAATCACATATACTCCATAAAAATCACCACATAACAAAGATCATCACACATTCTATCTTATTAAATTAGAAAAAAATGATCATAAGTAGTATTAGATTTAGGAAAGAACTTTAATATGTGACTAATTACGTTTAACTTTTTTTAATTATTTGACTAATTATTTATATTTGTATGATAAAAATTGTGCTTAATTTTAAATATATCCATGCGTATGCATGTGTTACATGCTATTTTTTTTTTATAATTAGATTTCAAATTAGAATTCAATTTTGGGCTAATTTTGTGTCATGTGTTTACTTAAAATTTTTAATTTTTGTGCCAAGTGAGTCAATGAGTGCAAAATACTAAGAGTCTAATATTAATGAACTATGATTTTTTTAAAATTAAAAAAAAAAAAAAAAAAAAAACCAATCACATATACTCTATAAAAATCACCGCATAACAAAGATCACCATACGTTCTATCTTATTAAAAATTAGAAAAAAAATTATCATAAGTAGTATTAGATTTGGGAAAGAATTTTAATATGTGACTAATTACGTTTAATTTTTTTAATTATTTATATTTTAAGATAAAAATTGTGTTTAATTTTAAATGTATGATTTATCCATACACATGCATGTGTTATGTAGGGACACATTTTGCAGCCCAAACCCAAGATGTATGAGATATTGACCCAGTGAGCCCAGTTAAATAAATTTGCAGAGAGTGGGTCAAAGAATTAGGCTCTAATAAATTTGACAACGGCTAGTATGGGTTTAGAGGATGATCAAGCAAGAACAAGGAACATAAAGTTGAATCAATTCACTGTTTGAGGAGGTAAGTTTTCATATAAATCAATTGCAAGTATAATTTTGATGGCTATAGTGTTCTTTTTCTCTTTTTCTGATCCCCTCCTCATAGAGAGTCTCTTACATTATATATCTCCCTCTGGACCATCTTGATCCTACACTTATTGGTCATTTGAGCCCTTACTTGAGTACATGTCCCATCAAACACCCTTTTTAGCTTTCTGTGAGTTGTGGTAGCCAAGACAGTACTATTCAAAGGTCTTCTCCACATAAATGCGGTCAGAAAAGTAGCTGAAGTGCATTCAATGCGGTGGTAGCAGTTTTCCCTTAAATATTTTTGGGTTCCCCTTCTTCTTGTATGTTCATGATGCACGTCCCTATCACTAGAGCTTCTTGGAGGGTCACCCTGATTGTTGGAATACATATCTGAGCTATATTTGTCATACCCGAGGAGATATTCCTCCTCAGACTACCTTCCCATTTGTATCTTGCTCATTAAGTCTTGAGTCTAAACTATTCATTACCATTCATTCCTCCTCGGATTACTCATGCTCTCGGCCAAGGCCCAAGGCCTAATATATGATTTGGGCCCTTAACCCTACAATAGCTCCTCAAAACTCCGATTTTTTCCTCTCGTTCGAGAAGAAAACTGGGGTTTTGAATTTTTAAGAGTCAGTTCTACTTGATCCTTTGATTTACAAGTGTGAGAGTGTCGTTTTACACGCCCCATAATTGCCACTGACGCTTCGAAGCCTGTAAGGCACTATTAATTGCTCCAAGTGGCACTTTGTTCCCCAGATCTAACGGTAAGGCGTAGATCCAACGGCTGATCTTTCTCTTGAAATTTTGAGCAGGATAACTCCCACTCATTTTCACCCTCTATATAAAGCCTTGAAAGAAATCATTTTCCCTTTACTTTACAAATTTTCAAGTTCTCCAGAGATTTCAAGCACTCCAACTCACTAAACTCTCTACACTCCCAAGTTTCCCTAAATCTTTTCCTTATTAAATTTCCAAAAGATTTTTCTAAAGGTTTAGGATTTAATACACTCATTTTCGTAAGTATCTATCTCTTTAAACTTTCTTTTTCTCCTCAGCCAACCTCCTTGGCCTTCTTTCTTTTTTAGAAAACTTCCTTCACGTCATCTACGTTTGCTTAGATGGGTAGATTCAAGCACTTAGTAGACTCTCTGGCCGGTTTAGAGGGTTTTAGGGCCAAATACCACATCCCACAGGGAATAAGCCTACAATATTGTGCCCTAGACCAAGTACTTACAAATAAAGAGGAGGGTGAAGATGTCATTCTAATGATCGCCTTTATAGAAGGAGGAATGATACTTCCCATGGGTAGGATAACCTAAGATTACCTGCTCAATCACAGATTGTGTCCCTATCAGTGTGCTCCCAACCTGTTTAGAGTTCTAGGGAGCGTAGATGCTTTGAACAATCAGATGAACTTAGGGCTCACATGGCATGACGTCATTCACATGTATGAGTGTCCTTCCTTTGCCAACGTGGGATATTACCTCAAGTCCCGGTTTGATGTTGTTAGATTGATATCCTGCCTTCCTAAGTCCAACAAGGGCTTGAAGGATGACTATCTGGTCGCCTTCAGGGAATGGTACAATAGTCTTTACTGCCCAATTCAGGCAAGAAAACTAGGTGGGGTACCTTAGGATTAGATCCCTTAGCAAGGACTTTAGCCTTCTTAGGTTTTTGTTTTTGTTTTTGTTTTTGTTTTTTGTTTTTTTGTTTTTTTAATTTATTATTATTTTTTATTATTATTAACTCTGCCTTAACATTTCGCCTTCTCGGATAATAGTTTTTATTGATTTAACCACAATTTTCTCCTTGGATATTTTTACAAATAAAAACCACGTCGCTCCAAGACTTAGTTTGGTCAACGTATCGAGTCTTAACAAATTGCTAAGATCTGAGATATTCATAAGAGAAGATGGACAACTACGGGCTGCTCACTTAATTTTAGATTACGAGCCTCTGTCTCGCATATTTCAAGATGTAGGCCAGGCAATAAGGGCTGGTGACCCTAGATTGGCATGCATAAACGTATCTAAGCCGAGGTTTTTGGCTCAGAAAGACCTTCCGCCTGTTGAGCTGCCCATTCAACACGTCCCTCAGGAAGTAACCGCACTGAGAGAGGAGACAACTTCTACACACTTATCCTTCGAGGCCGAGATCGACCAATTCCACCTTGGGGAGGAAGGTGAAGTGCTAGAAAAGCCAGTAGAGCTCTCGAACTCTGAGGCTGATTTTGATAGATTTTTTGCTGCCCATTCTCTAAGGTTAATAATTGCTCGGGTTGACACCAGCTTAGAAGACAAAGAAGAAGGTATAGACTTGAAGCAAAGGACTAGCTTAAAAGGTCTACTAGCCAACAGGAATAAGGGGCCATCCTCAAAAGAAGTCCCCAAAACCCAAGTTCCTCCAAGTCTTTCCCCTCATCCTTTCCCTGTGACCACGATGGGACTGCTCCCCAATCCCAATTTAAAAAGGAAAAGAAAATTACAGGAAGTGGAGGAAAGGGAGGTGATTCCTTTGAAGGGGGTGAAACAGCCCAAAAATGTTAAAGATAAAAGGGCTCCCTCCGTGGAGAGCCGCGAGAAGTTCAGTGGTGCTGAAGTGCGCAATGACTGTGCACTTGGGCCTTTCGGCTAGAGTTGGAGGGTGCTCCCATTCCTTGGAATGCCATAATCTGGGAGTCTTAAAGGACACACGCCATCCACCTCATCAAGGCCTTAGAGCAGCCTCTTCTCCTCCCCCGAGATATGGAGGGTCTCAGGCATACCAGGCAACTGAACCTTTTCATGTCATTGAAATGGTAAGTCAATCAATATCCTTTTTTTTGCTAAATACTAAGATGCACATTTATTCATATATGTACATATTTTTTTATGACCCCTTTGTTACTTTTATGCAGGTTACCCAGCAAATTTATGTAGCTAAGGAATGGGTCAGGAATACCCATGACGAGGTTAAGGCTGAGGCCCACTCCCGTTTTGAGGTTGAGAAGGCTCTTGGAGCCCTAAAAGAAGAGCACAAATAGCTCGACAATAACCTGACCGTTGCCGAAAGGGAATGTTCAAGTGCCCTGGTTGGTCTAAAAAACGCTGAGACTGAAGCCGAGGACTAGCGTAAGATTTTCTACACGACGGAACTTGAGTTGGCCACCCAGAAACAACAAGTTATGGATCTCAAGGCCGAGTTGCAGAAGGTTAAGGATGCAACTAAAGAGGCAACTTGGGTGGCCAAAGAAGCTATTGAAGCTGTGGAGAGAGCATCCTACGAACGTGGGGTGGAGGATACAGAGAACAGATTGGCTGAAGAGGTGGCTAGAGTGTGCAGGGATTGCTGCACTGAGACCTGGATAGAGGCGCTTAACAGTGTAGGGGTCCCTGCTGACTTCGAGCTGAGGAAGGCAAAGAGCGTATTCTTTCCTAAACACATCCGATAAGCTCCAACGGACCTCTCTTACACTGCTCTACCCCTCCCTCCTCCTAAGCAATCTCTAGTATCCAAGATCCTACTTTTGGTGCTAAAGCCTCCACAGGGGCAGGTAAGGGTAAGGAGTCCCTGCCCTCAGCCAAAGATACTCGATCTGAGGATGCCCTTACAATTAAGGATGTAGTCTCCCAGGTTAAAGAAGCTGAGTCTAAGCCCAAGGCTGGGGATGCTAAGCTTAAGGTAACTGATTTCAAAAAGGACCCTCAACCAACAAAGAAATAGTTGTAGGATTTTTCTTTATTATTATTATTAATTTTTTTTTGTCATTTTCTTTTCTTGTGACTTCTGCCACCACTCGTAATGTATCCTCCTTTTTATTAATGAATAGACTTTTCTTTCTACCTCTTGTGTCTTTACTTTATATGCTTTCAAGCTTATTGTTATTGCAAATAAACTTGAACTGTTGCCACTCTAACTTTAATAAAAACTAACAACAATACCCTACTACCAGTGTAAGTACCAACAATATAGAGATTTACCCCATATTTGTACTGTGAATTGCCCCTTCTACAATAAAGGCTGAATCTAATAAAGACAAGTAATAAACATTGTAAAGAATAAAAGGAGGAGATATTCTTCATGCTCAACACTTAGATAAATAATTAAGGACTTTAACTTGTTCAAAGCCAGTTATTTGAGAAGTTACATATAATCTTGAATCTGTTTTAACACTTAGTGAAAAAAAATAGATGTTACAGTGTTAATTTTCCCCAAGTTCAAGATCCAAGGGACCAAGCATGACTCGTGTTCTATTTAAATACTTATAAAGATGTCAAAGAGTGTTAATTTCCCCAAAGCATCTAGTCCGAGGAGCCAGACATGACTAAAGTTCTGTTTAATCACTTATAAAGATGTTAAAGAGTGTTAATTTCCCCAAAGTATTTGGTCCGAGGAGTCAGGCATGACTAAGGTTCTGTTTAATCACTTATAAAATATGCCAAAGAGTGTTAATTTCCCCAAAGTATCTGGTCTAAGGAGTCAGGCAAGACTAAGGTTTTGTTTAATCACTTATAAAAGATGCCAACAAGTATTAATTTGGCCAAAGCATGTGGTCTGAGGAGTCAGGCATGACTAAAGTTCTATTTAATACTTGGAAAGAATGAATAGATGTCATTGAGTATTAATTTTACCAAAGTATGTGGTTCGAGGAGCCTGACATAATTTAGGTTCTGTTTAACACATATAAAGAACAAATAATGGGAAGTACAATGCCTTTATACAACAAATGAACATATTGACAAAGGAAACTTTCATTAATAATAATACATTTTCAAGTTGTTTACATTCTAAGGGTGCGGTATTATCTGCTTATCTAAGTCTTTCAGAAAATATGCTCCTATACCAGCCACCGATGTAATGCAATATGGTCCTTCCCAATTAGACTCTAACTTTCCCCATGCTGGGTTCTTTGTAGTACCTAGAACTTTTCTCAATACCAAGTCAGCAGGCACTAATGGTCTCAGCTTTACATTGACATCATAACCTTGCTTGAGTTTGTGTTGGTAGTATGCCAATTGAACTATTGCACTTTCTCTTCTTTCTTTAATAAAGTCTAAGCTCTTTTCTAGCAACTCATTGTTGCTGCTTGGATTGAATGAGCTGGTCCTTAGCGTTGGGAAGCCAATTTCCAAATGAATAACAACCTCGGCTCCATAAGTCATTGAAAATGAGGTCTCCCCGGTTGACTTACGAGGCATGATTCGATATATCCAAAGGACGTGTGACAGCTCTTCTACCCACTTTTCCTTCGCATCATCCAACCTCTTCTTGAGCCCATTAACTATGACCTAATTTACAGTCTTGGCTTGTCCATTCCCTTGGGGATAAACTGATGTAGAATATCTATTCGTAATTCCCAAATCACAGCAATATCTCCTGAAAGATTTGCTATCAAACTGAAAACCATTGTCTGAGATGAAGGTATAAGGGACCTTGAACCGGGTGACAATATTTTTCCAAACAAACTTCTTGACGTCCATATCTCTGATATTCGCCAAGGGCTCAGCTTCAACCCACTTAATAAAGTAGTCAGTGCCGACCAGCAAATACCTTTTGTTCTCTGCTGCCTTGGGGAAAGGGCCAACGATATCTAAGCCCCATTGAGCAAATAGCCAAGGACTGGATAGGGGGTTAAGGACTCCTTTTGATTGATGTATATTTGTTGCAAATCTTTGGCATTGATCACACTTCTTCACATATTCTTGCGATTCTTTCTACATATTTGGCCACCAATAGCCTTGAGTGATAGTTCTGTGAGACAAAGATTTGCCTCCTGTATGGCTTCCACAAATCCCTTCATGTAACTCCTCAAGGAGTAGCTCTAATGCCTCGGGGTGAATGCAGAGTAGATATGGCCCAGAAAAATAGCGCTTGTACAATTTTTAGTCCTCGGATAGCTAGAAACGAGGCGCCTTTCTCCGTACTTTGTTAGCTTCTGATTTATCCTTCGGCAAAATGTCCTTTCTCAAGAATAGTACTATAGGATCCATCCAGCTAGGCCCTACTCTGACTTGGTGAACATTGAGCACTTTTCCCTTTACCTCCGTGGGTTTGCACAAGTCTTCTATAAGGATAACCCGAGATAAGCTCTGTGCCGAGGAGGTTGCAAGCGTGGCTAGAGAATCAGCATGTGTGTTTCCACTTTTGGGGATGTGCAGTAGACTAAATGATTCAAATCTTGATTGCAAATGCCTAACTTGACTTAAGTACCTTTACATTCTCTTATCTATTGCTTCTAGCTTGCCCTTCACTTGGCCAACAACAAGTCTTGGATCCGATAACATTTTTCTTGCTTTTCCCCCTATTCTTTGAATCATGGACATTCCTTCCAGCAAAACTTCATATTCAGCCTCATTATTTATAGCCAAGAAGCCCAGTCTTAGTGACTTTTCAATGGTGATTTGTTCAGGAGAAACTAGAATTTGCCCCACTCTAGAGCCCTTTTGATTTGCTGCACCATTAACATATACCTTCTAGAATAAAGGGTCTTGTAAGGAGATTATGCCAACTGATTTTCCATCCATGCTCTGTGTCGCTGCCACTTCCTCTAATGGAGATTCAACAAACTCGGCCACTAGATTTGTGAGGACCTGACCCTTGACAGAGGTACGAGGCATGTACTTGATGTCAAAAACCCCTAGAACTGTGCTTCATTTAGCAATCCTCCCCGTGTAATCAGCACTTTGAAGTATAGACCTGAGCGAAAACTGAGTTAAGATAACAACTGTGTATGCTTGGAAATAATGGGGAATCTTTCGTGTAGCATGCACCATTGCTAAGATGGCTTTTTCTAGTGGTAGATAACAAACCTCGGCCTTATGTAGTGACTTGCTTACATAGTAAACTGGCCGTTGTATGCCACTGTCAACTTATGTCAACACCAAACTTACAGCATGAGGAGCCACAGCGATATAAGCAAACAGAACCTCATCTACCTCAGGACTGGACATGATAGGTGGCGGATAGATATTCTTTAAGTTGTTGGAAGGTTGAGGCGCACTTCTCGGTCCACTCAAATCCCTTCCACCTATTCATCAAGAGGAAGAAGGTCTGCACCTATCCGCTGATCGAGAAATAAACAGGTTCAAGGCAACAGTCATTCCGGTAAGCTTCTGGAACTCTTTGGGATTTCGAGATGGATGTAAACTGTTAATGGCTTTGATCTGATCGGGATTGATCCCGATTCCCCTGTGAGTTACCATGTAGCCCAAGAACTTGCATGATCCCACACCAAATGAGCACTTGGAAGTGTTTAGGCGCAACTTATATTTCCTCAAAATTTCAAAGATGTTTCTGAGGTCTCCTACATGCTCAGACACCACCTTACTCTTCACCACCATATCGTCTATGTGGACTTCAATACTCTTGCCCAACTGTGGTTCGAACATTCTTGTCATCATCCTTTGATAGGTAGATCCTACATTTTTCAAACCAAATGGCATCACTTTGTAGTGGTAGTTTCCAATGGGAGTGACAAAAGTTGTCTTTTCCTGATCGTTCAGGGCTAGTGGTATCTGATGGTATCCTTAAAAGGCATCTAAAAAGCTCATCCTATGATGTTCCACCGTTGCATCTACTAACTGGTCTATTTGAGGCATAGGGAAAGGTTCTTTTGGGCAAGCCTTATTTAGATTTGTGAAGTCCACACACACTCGCCACTTCTCGTTCTTCTTTTTCACCACCACAATATTGGCCAGCCATTCAGGGTAGAAAACTTCCTTGATAGCCCCTACTTACTTTAGTTTCATCACCTCATCTTTGACAACATCTGCATGTTCCTTTGATGGGCATCGAGATGATTGTTTTTTGGGAATGATGGATGGGTTAACATTTAAATGATGGCAGATGGCTAGTGGTATCTGATGGTATCCCTGAAAGGCGTCTAAAAAACTCATCCGAGGATGTCCCACCGTTGCATCTACTAACTGGTCTATTTGAGGCATAGGGAAGGGTTCTTTTGGGCAAGCCTTATTCAGATTTGTGAAGTCCACACACACTCGCCACTTCTTGTTCTTCTTTTTCACCACCACAATATTGGCCAGCCATTCAGGGTAGAAAACTTCCTTGATAGCCCCTACTTACTTCAATTTCATCACCTCATCTTTGACAGCATCTGCATGTTCCTTTGATGGGCATCGAGGTGATTGCTTTTTGGGAATGATGGATGGGTTAACATTTAAATGATGGCAGATGAAGCTCAGGTCCACCCCCGGTGCTTCGTAAGCATTCCATGCAAATACGTCAATATTTTTCCTAAGAAATTCTACTAGCTCTTCCTTCTCCTGAGAAGGTAGTTGAGCTCCGATCAGAAAGAACTTCTCCAAGTCATTACCGACTATACCTATCTCTAAATATTCAAATTTTGCCTCTTCAGTTGGTCCATTTATAAGCAATGCCGGAGCCTTTGATTGCTACAAGCCTCTTCTAGCAGAGGCCGAGGTCTCGGCTTCAAGTTGATGTAAAATGGTAGCCATTAGGCATTGCCTAGTTATGGATTGACTCCCCACGATTTCTTCAATGCGACCCCCCAATGGATATTTCACCTTCTGATGCAGAGTGGAAGAGACGGCCTCCAGGGCATGAAGCCAGGGTCTGGCTACAATGGTCGGGTAGGGGGAATAGGCATCTACTACGATGAAGTTTACCTCCACCACTTCTGAACCAGTTTGCACGGGTAGTCTTATCTGACCCCTCGGAATGACTACCTTCCCATCAAAACTCACCAAAGGAGAATTGTAGGCCGTTAAGTCCTCGGGTCTCAAATTCAGCCCCTTGTATAAGTTGGGGTACATAATTTCGGCACCACTGCCTTAGTCCACCATCACCCTCTTCATGTCATACCCACCAATCTTGAGTGTGACCACTAAAGCATCATCATGAGGCTATATGGTTCCAATCTTATCCTCGTTTGAAAAATTTATGCCGGCTGAATATCCATTCAAGTCCTCTTCAGCTCCAAATTATCATTCTCAGCGGACAGCCGAGCCACAAACATCACTCTGGAGGGACAAGAACCACTCCTCCCTAGAGCAGCAAAGATGACATTGATCGTTCCGAGAGGAGTCTTGAAGAAGCATCTCTCTTTGGGGTTCCGAACCTGTCTGACTCCCCTGGCCACTGAAATGATGCAAAAGCTGCTTCAACTTTCCTTTTCGGACCAGCTGGTCCAAATGGTTCCGCAAATTTCTACAATCCTCCGTAGTGTGTCGCTGGTCCTGATGGTATTGGCAATAAAGGCTCTGATTGCGCCTCATAGGGTTTCCAGTCATCTTGTTTGGCCATTTAAAGAACCGCTCATTTTTAATCTTCTCCAAAACCTGATGTACCAGTTCTTGGAACACCGTATTAACCGCCTGAGTATTAGTAAATCTTGACTGCCCAGCAAAGTATCTCCCAGGCCAGTTGTTATTATTATACCGGTCTGACCTGAAACTCCTCATCTCCTGAGGGATAACCTTAGCTTTTCCTTTCCCCAGCTGCTGGTCTTCCTCAACCCTCTTGTACTTATCAATCCAGTCCATGAGTTGGCGCACACTGGTGACAGGTTTGCCAGTTAAAGACTTCCTGAAACCGTGCTCGGTTAAGAGGCCAGCCTTGAAGGTGTTGATGGCCATGTCATCAAAGTTACCAATAATCTCGTTGAACATTTCCCAGTATCTGTCCGAGTACGTCTTCAGAGTCTCCCCTTCTAGCATGGATAATGATAGTAGGAAATTTATGGGCCGAGGGACTGCCCAAGTGAGCTCCTTAAAGGAATATATGGAATCTACCCTTAGGCCATCGAACCATCTCATCGCCACGGGTCCCAGACTAGATGGGAACACTTTGCACATCAAGGCTTCGTCCTTATAATGGACAGTCATTCTCTAACTGAAATGGCTTACATGCTCCACTGGGTCTGTTCTTCCATTATAGATGGTGAACACTGGCTGATGGAAACGCTAAGGAAGAGTTACTCCTTCAATCCTGCGCGTGAAGGGTAACTTGGAAATTTGGTTCAAAGCTTTGCTCATAGCGTCGTTTCCCAGTCCTCTGTGAGTTAGGCTCTTGTATCTGCGTTCACGATTGTGTTCCTCTTCATATGAGAAAGACTCACTAGGAGGAGTCCTTGATCTACGTCGATAATTACCATCCGACTTATCATCAGAAGAGGAGTTAGACCGGGAGGGAGTTTGTCTTCATCGTGCATAGCATAATTCTTTCTTTAGATGGTCAATTTCCCTTTGTATGGGTCTGTTGTTCTACTCCTGAGAGATTTGACTTCCAACTTGAGGGTAACTTTTACTAGTATGTGTGGTGTGTACGCTACCTTCTCGATCCCGCTTGCGTTCAAGTTTAAAGAAATCATCTTGTCGTTGAGAACCCATGGATTCTTGTTGATGGGGATTTGATCTTACCATAGTTAAACGTCGCACTCATTATTACACAAGTTCTTCCCATAAACGGCGACCAATTGTAGGGACATGTTTTGCAGCCCAAGCCCAAGATGTATAGAATATTGGTCCAGTGAGCTCAGTACAATAAATTTGTAGAGAATGGGTAAAAAAACTAGGTTCTAATGAATTTAACAACAGCTAGTATAGGTTAGAGGATAATCAAGAAAGAACAAGGAACATAAAGCCAAATCAATTCACTGTCCAATGAGGTAAGTCTTCATATAAATCAATTGCAAGTATAATTTTGATGGCTACAATGTTCTATTTCTCTTTTTCCAATCCCCTTCTCATGGAGGGTCTCTTACATTATATATCTCCCTCTGAACCATCTCAATCCTACACTTGTTAGTCATTTGAGTCCTTACTTGAGTACATGTCCCATCAGACACCATCTTTGCCTTTTTGTGAGTTGTGGTAGCCAAGACAGCATCGTTTAAGGGTCTTCTTCACATAAATGCAGCCAGAAAAGTAGCTGCAATACATTCAATGCGGTGGTAGCAGCTTTTCCTTAGATATTTTTGGGTTCCCTTCCTTCTCGTATGTTCATGATGCACGTCTCTATCACTAGAGCTTCTTGGAAGGTCACCCTGATTGTTGGAATACATATCTGAGCTGTATTTATCATACTTGAGGAGATATTCCTCCTCGGATTATCTTCCCATTCGTATCTTGCTCATTAAGTCCTAAGTCTGAACCATTCATTACCATTCATTCATTCTCGGACTACTCATGCTCTCGACTAAGGCCCAATATATGATTTGGGCCCTTAACCCTACATGTTACATGCTATTTTTTTTTTAATAATTAGATTTTAAATTAGAATTCAATTTTGGGCTAATTTTGTGTCATATGTTTACTTAAAAATTTTAATTTTTGTGCCAAGTGAGTCAATGAGTGCAAAATACTAAAAGTCTAATATTAATGAACTATCATTTAAAAAAAAAAAAATCACATATACTCCATAAAAATCACCACATAACAAAAATCACCATATGGTCCATCTTATTAAAAATTAGTAAAAAAATTATCATATGTGGTATTAGATTTAGGTAAGAATTTTAATATGTGACTAATTACGTTTACTTAAAAAAATAATTTGACTAATTATTTATATTTTTATGATAAAAATTGTATTTCATTTTAAATGTATCCAAGCGTATATATGTGTTACATGCTATTTTTAAAAAATAATTTGACTAATTATTTTTTATTTTTATGATAAAAATTGTGTTTAATTTTAAATCTATGCGTATGCTTGAGTTTCATGCTAGTTAAGTGTTAAAATCGAAGAGTCCAAATCCAATTAAATTTTAAATTAGATTTCAATTGAAGTCCAATTTTATGCCATGTGTCCATCTAATTTTTTAATTTTTGTGGCAAGTGAATTACTAGTGCAAAAACCGAAGAGTCTAAATCCAATTAAATTATATATATATATATAATGAGAAGCTATTACATATTTTTTAGAAATGTATGGTTTAAAAAATGTGTAAACTAATTCATTGTATAATTTGAATCTATTCTAAAAAAAGATATAATTTGAACCGTGTAATTGTGATTGTTTTTAATTGTATCCATGTATATGTATGGAGTTATACACTGTTGATGGCCAAAATTTCACAAGAAAGTTCATTCCATGAAAAATAAGGAAAGATCATGAGCCTTAACAAAAGAAGACCCAATTCATGAAGTTAAGAAGGACCATGAATCCAAATGCCCCTTTTAAGTTATAATTGCTTGATTAAGCTAAATCTCTGCCCAACGCATCTTTTTAGGTTCCAGAGGACATGGTTTTACCCATCAGATTAGGGACGTCCTCGCCCGGGGTACCAAACCATGTCCACTATAAAAGGAACACTAAGGCAGAGCAGAAAGAGGGGGAAGAAAGGAGATTCAGAGGTTCAAAAGATATATTCTTAGAGCCCAAGAAGGGAGAGAAGAGAGCCAAGGGGGAGGAATTTGTCCCATACCTTTGAGATCATTCAAAATACCACTTAGCCTTCAAAGAAACATATGCCAAAACATGCACACATTAGATATCACTTTCTCCCACAAAAATCCTCCTCACCTAACTATCTTGGAAGAAAATACCTAAGCAAAGCTACTTGGACTTGAGTTCCAAATTCCACAAGTCTTGTACAAAAGCACTAAATCTGTGAGAATTGAGGCCAGGATCCTCGTGGCTGACTTATTCTCATGAAATTCATTTATATATATAAATGTGTATTAAAATGTATATCATAATCTAAGAAACTAACAATTATTTGAAGATATGTGTATTGTATAGTGTGTTCTTATACAAGACCTATAGAGGTAAAGGAAATGACAAAACTCCATTGCATAATAAGCATGAGAAAGATTGTATAGTTTAGAGGATCAGCATTCTGGGATTACAGGCCTAGTACGTTCGGGGTACCACAACAGTACGCTCGGCGTACTAAGTGAAGGGACTCTTTTAAATGTTTACACAATAAAAGATAAACCTTAAATATTATATTTCAATCTTTTTCTCATTGTGAATATTATGAATAATTATTTTACTTGTTTCGTAAGAGTAAATGGTCATTTTATGACATTAAAATACTTATAATGATATTTTATTACTTAAGAGGAATCACATTTTTGCCTAGAGGAGCTTTATGTGACTTGCACACAACTTGATTTGTAATCAACCCCATTTAGTTGCAGTGAACCAAGCCCAATCTACCAAACAACAAGTAAAGGGCTCAAGATCCTTGTTTCTACTTGGGTCTGGGTACTGTCCAAAAAAAGGACCTACACACACACACTAGTATATATAAATATTCAAAATTTAGAGAAAATCAAATTAGATTTCTAAATTGGATTTCAATTGATCTCTAATTTTGTGATATGTTTCAATTCAATTTCTTAATTTTGGCAAAGATATTTACTGCTCATTTAAAAAATTGAGAAGTTTTTTAATTTATGTATTAAAGGTAACTCCACATTTAAGGAGAATTATTATTTTTAAATATAAGAATTTTCTTAATTTTGGTGAAAGTATTTACTGCTCATTACAATAATCGAGGAGTTTGTTAATTGTATCTTAAAAGTTTAAGGACTGAGTTTTAATCTTTGATCCAAAGGATGAACAGGCTTAGGCTCAAAAAGTCCAAAACAATAAATTTGTAGAGAGTGTGTTGGAAAACTGGGCTAGAATGAGTTGGATGGCAAGCAAAGTGGATTCAAGTGACAAGAACAGAAAAATAAATGGATTTCAACTAAAGAAAGTCGTCCTCGGAGAGGTCCGAGGAGATCAGTTCTTGTATCTTTATCTTAAGTATGATTACAAATTTATTTCCTGATTGCTACAATGTTTCTCTTTGGATTTTTTCTCCCCCACTTCCATAGAAGGTCTCTTACATTATATAGTTCCCTTTGAAACAATCTTGGTCCTCCACTTTGTTGATCATTTAAACCACTACTTGAGTGCTTATCTCATCGGACACCCCTTTAGGCCCACTGTGAGTTAGGGTAGTCAAGACAGCAATGATCAGGGGTCTTCTCCATATTAATGCAGCTAGGAAGTTAGCTGCAAAACATTTAATGTTGTGGCAGCAGCCATTCTCTAGACATTTCTAGGCTTCCATCCCTCTTGAATGTTTATAATGCATGTCCCTATTAGTGAAATTTCCTGGAAGGTCACCTTGAACGATAGGATATACATTTGACTTGTGCTTAGCTTATTCGAGGAGACAATCCACCACCTTTCCCAACATTTCTACTTGCACGTTACTTATGGAACTCTGAACTTAACGCTCTCACTACTGCTTATTCGTCCTCGGACCCATCAACGTCCTTGGCCAAAACCCAAGGCCCAATATACAATCCTGGACCCTTACCCTTACAAAAAGTATTCTTACAATTTTTTTTTTTTAGAGTTAATAAAATATAAAAATAACTATTAATATTATTTAACTTATGTAGGAATTAAACTATGATTTTTTTTTTGGAAAAAAAAAAAACTATGTATCTAATTATATATTTTTAAATATAATCATACTTAAGCATGAGATTGCAAGCTAGTTTTAGTTATATATATATATATATATATATATGAATGTGTACTCTTACCTATTCAACTCTATACTATATATACTTCCAAAGAAGGGAGTGAAAAAGTCCATTCCCTTCTATTTAAAATTTTAAATTGCGAATAAAGGGCATGAAAGAAATATTATTTAAAAATTAATTTCATTCTATTAGTTTTGTTGATTTCCTTTCCCCCAAACTAGGCATTGTTGTTAGTGTATTTAATTTTAATTTCAATCTAATTTGGAATAATAAATACCAACAAACCAAATCTCATTAAGTTGATAAAAATCCTAAAGTGTGTGGCTTGGCCTCATCTATGGGGAATACAATTTTTTCTTCTTCTTCTTCATCCTTCGATTATATAAGGGTAATTTTGCTTGCCATATAGTCAAACGATATATATATATATATATATATTTATACTCACTCTCACTAAACCCCTCTTTTTCTACATAGCTTTCTTCTCTTTTTCTCTTTATGTATTTCTGTTTGTTTGAACAAATACAATGTAGACTTGCTTGAAAATTTTTTAACATTAGAGCCTCAAATTTTTCCCCCTTAAGTCATTCATAAGGAGTTTGTTTACTTAAGGTGTTCTTATCCTTGATTTAATAGTATATACTTATGCTTTGCCTTTTGTAGTAGCTACTTTGGTGCTACTGTGTTTCTCTAGATTTTGAGATAGGTGTTGGAAGTTACTAAGTTAAAACTGTTTTCGTTGCTCTCTCTCTCTCTCTCTCTCTCCAGCGTCCACATTGGTGGAGTTAAAAATTTTAACATTTAACATCTCAAAAACATATCTTATCTATTTTAACACACTTTCATAGCACACCTAACATCAACTCTCTTATTTTTTTCCATGAGCCAAACTCTAATACACTATTCATTTAAAAAAAAAAAAAAAAATTCTTTCTCAATTCCTCTCTCTTCTACCTCTTTGCCACAAAACCCAACAAAAGACATAAAATAGTATTTTTATTATCCTTCTTACTATAGTAAATTGCTAATCTTGACAATTTACTATTGCAAGTTGTTTAAACACTAAAACATGTATTTCCACACATTTTTTCATCCACACGTATTTTCACAAAATTTAAACAACATTATTAAAAATCTCTTACCAAACAGGTCCTTAATGTTAAGCTCTTTTTGGTGTTTGAGGTGGTAAAATTACGTATTAGTAATTTTACCACCAATGCTAATGTTGTATATTTTGGATTAAAATATTTGGTGAATTTATATATTTTAATTTCTATCATGGTTTTAAAAATCAGACTGGAGGCAAAATCGAATTTGCCTCTAGAGCTCAGTTTTTACTGGTTTTCATCAATTTTATCCCGATTTTAGGCATTTTTTTGATTGGATTGGCCTCGTTTCTTGGTTTAATTGGTCGAACCGCCTAGTTGGTCGAACCGCCTAGTCCGGTTTGTAAAACCATGATTTCTATGCATAAATAACCTAAATTTAAATGCTTACTTTTTGTACTAAATGCTTCATACTTACTCTCCCCAAACCGAGTTAATTGGATTACACCACAGCAGGGAGGGTGACAGGACAGCAAGCGGAGTCATGAAGTCAACCAATCCAACGGTGAGATGGAACCGATCAATACCAAATCCAATCAATCAGAGTCCCAAATGGCCGAACCTCCAACTGTCAAAGATGACGCTACAGCACACACTAGACATCCCCCCACTACTGGTACCCTTCCAGGACCTTCACCACCAATTGCTCTCCATTTCCCATGTAAAACAAAAATTATCAGGCAAATCTGATTGTTCACTAAAAAATCCAAATCCACTTTCACTTTCAAGTTTCATCACCATCCACGTGCAAATCCCCAAAATACCCCTCAAGTCAAACACCCACAAACAATCATATCAAATTATTAACGTGAAATGGCAAAAGTGTCATTTCAAAATATCCCAAACACTAAACCCCCTGGGAATGGCCCAAATAAAAAGAGATTTCCCCTCACCCAACGGACACATTTGCACCCCCACCCAATCACTCCCCAATTGCCCACGTTAGCTGTCTCCTTCTCTCCCCGCACTAAATATCCTATACCTATCTATTACCTATATTACTAATTTACTATATAGTACTTAATACCTACTTTTTTTTTTTTTTGGTAACAAGTACTTAATACCTTTTTCTATTCCTATTTTCCAATCCATCCCTTCCCAATCCCCAAAAAAAAACACTAATAAACTCTCTAAAAAAAAAAATTACTAACAATATAAATGCTATTTTCCAAACCCCTCCCCCCTTCCCAAACCCCAATATTTTAGTACTAAAAAATCACAAGTAAATTCTCTTTAAAAAATAAAAAAAATAAAAAATGCTAAAGCTAAAAACTATTTTATAATATTTGTTTACAAATAATTGATGTGATTAGTATGTGAAAAAAAAAATGATGTCCGTAGTGAGCTCAGATGAAAATCAATAAAAGTTGTTTATATTTCCTTAATTGGATAATAAAGTTAACTGCTTTAATGATAATTTTGGATAATCTCAACTTGACAGATAAGAGGATGTGAGGTTTGTAAAAATATATACTATTGAAACAAACTTCTTCTCAACAAATTTCTCATTGGTAATTTGGTTGATTGAGAGTAAATGAAGAAAACTACTCACATTCGACCATATTTTTTTTGAGAAAGTTTTTAATTTATGATGTTTGTTTTTGACGATAGCTCTTTATCATCAAATTAAAACACCGATTAGTTTTTGGTGTAGACTAAGATTGAATTTCAAATATCTTATTTAACCATAAATTTTTTTACTAATTTAACTAACAGTAAATCAATAACCCACTAGCTTGACTTAACAAGAGAGCTTCATAACTTAACTCACCAATTTTTCAACTAAAAAAAAAACTAAGCACCAAACCCATGCTTTGTTTTGTTAGAGCATTTTCAGCAGATTAGTCAAATTTTTATGCTATTTGAATAATGAACAGTGATATTTAACTTTTACTTACTTACTTTTTTAAATACATTTTCCAACAGATTTTTTATCATTTTCTCAATCTCATTTAAATATTATTTCTTCATTCATTTTTTTTTTTTAACAACTACATATTTTCTAACCTTTTTTTTTTCTTAATACCTAATTATTATAATAAAAAAACATTTGAAATATAAATAGTAAAAATTACAGTGTTCTCTATATAAATAGTAAAATTATAGTGTTTACTATTGATAGAGAAATCTATGGAAATGAAAAATCGGTCGGAAAGTAAACAGTAATATTCTTGCCCAAAAGGTAGATATAAAGCATCTATTTGAAGATGCTCTTAACATTTAAAACTTGAAACACAACTACTGGTCTCTTTTTTTTTTTTTTTTTAATCTATAAATTAATGCAACAAAATAATTAAATGCACCAAGGCAGTGGCCACGCTACACACTGTGTGCCCAGTACTGAATTTACTGAGCCACTGCCTTAAATGGGATCTATGTGCTGTGCTCACCTCTCTCACTCTCACTTCAAATCTCCTTTATAACTACCCATAATCTCTCTCCCCCACTTTTCCTCTCTCATCTCTCAACTCCCGTTTCGTCCTTTTCACACACACTCTCTCTCTCTCTCTTTATGTCATTTCCAATACGTTTCGTTTTCTCTCTCTTTTTTTTCGTTTCTAGCTCCGATCGGGTCCCACATTACCTGACCCGCCTCAAATCGGAGCGTTCCGTTTCGCTTTGCACTCATCATCACTGTCTATGATCACTGATCGATGATATATATGCAGTGGAATTTTCAGTAGCGTTTTCTTTGTTTCTTTCCAGCGATTGAGTTGAGATGAATCCACTGTGCTGCATTGCTCCGGTTTCGATCGAGAAGGACCGAGCCGCGCCGTTGGCGGCGAAATCGGGCGGTCAGTATCAGTTAGGGCTCGATTCGTCGGCGAAGACCGTGAAACCGTGCCCCTCGGCGCAGGTCTCGTCGGCCGGTACCGAATCGGACAGAGTATCGGCTTCGGCTGCTTCCGCCGCTGCGGCATCGGCGAACCACGACGGCGAAGACGCGATCGCGGATTCGGTGTTGTATAGCGCTGGCGGCAGCAGCAATGGCGGCTGCTGCGGTGGCAGTGTGGCTGGGATTCTGTACAAGTGGGTGAACTACGGGAAAGGATGGAGAGGGAGGTGGTTCGTGCTCGAAGACGGCGTGCTTTCGTACTACAAGATTCACGGTCCGGACAAGATCTTGATGAGTCCGGCGAGAGAGAAAGGAGTCAGAGTGATCGGCGAGGACTCGATCAGGTACATGAGGAAAGCCAATTGGAGTAGCAGTAGCAGCAACCGCTTCGGTAGCTCCGCAAAGGAATGCAAGCCTTTCGGCGTAGTGCATTTGAAGGTTTGCTTTTTTTTTTTTTTTTTTTAATGAAATTATTTAAATATGATGATACGGTTTGTTTTTGATATGTAGTAGTCGTATTAGGATTTTCTATAACTGGTGCTGATGCTTTTTTTTTTTTTTTGGAGTAAACGTAAAGTATGTGTCTAATTTGTTTTGATGGGGATGCTTTATATATTTTAATGGCCAGTACTTTCTTTTTTTTGTTTTTTTGTATTTTTGGTTTTGTGTATATTTGGCCGTTTGTTTTGATGGGTGTGGAGCTTAGTATCTTGTTACTGTTTTAGTTTGACCAGCTTGTTCGTATGCATAATTTAGAGGGTTTGGAAATGAATAAACTTGAAAGTTCGTTCATTTGTTAAACTTAATGCAACTTTATTCAGCATAGGTATGCAGCAGAAGCCCAAAATTTGCAGTGATCAGATTGTTTGTAAAGAAATTGGCAGAGAAAGTTAACCCGCTACATGCACACACAAAGCAGCTTATTTCTAGAAACTGTTAAAGCAAGTGGAAAGCTGGAAAAAAAAAACTAATATAAATTTGGGAAAAACTTTTTGGGAAAAACCCTCTTGTGGAGAAAGAGCATTCTTTTGATTATAATGAAACCTATTAACTGCAGTGAAGATAGCCTACTATAGCGAGTAGTGACTACAATGCATGCACATTGATGCACAAGTGACTAGTTTTCCTTTTTCTGTATTCAAATTTTTACTCTTTAAGGGTGCAGTCTAGTGGTGGGAGACTTCAGACGAGTTATAGACTCAGACATCCTAGGTTCAAATCCTCACTATGAGTTCCTGTGGAGTACGTAATACACGGTTCTGGTGGGTGGGGTCGTGTATCTGTGGTTTACTCCCTAGGATTGGGTACAAAGGGCCCTGCCTTGGTGAGATTCTGTGTCATCCAAAAAAATTGTTTGTTTTTGAAATTGAAATGCATTTCCAAGCATGTGCAATTCTGATTAAGAAACCCTAATTAGGGAAAATGTTTTGGTGGTATATTCAACCCCTTTAAGAGCTTATACATGCATCCTAGCTATTGGAAACACTAAATCTAGTTTATATGGATGTCTGAAATGTGGTATATGGGGAAAGAAGCTATGCCTAAAGAAAAGATATCTCAGTAGTGCACTTTCTACTTCCTTGATCAAATAAATGTGATCTATGAAAGTTTGGTTTGATTATGGTGTCTTGCCTAAGGCCCTCCTATAGACAAACTCTGTGTATTGACCCAATCTGTGTTTCAGAATTAAAGTTGGACGTTTTCACCCATATCCTCATGATACAGATACGTTTTCATACTTCCTCACCTTTTTGTTTTGGGTGTGAATATGTACATTTAAGTGTATGCTTGTGATCTCTATCTCCTGTAGTTTCCTTTGTTTTAGTGGTTGCTGAAATTTCCCGATGTATGCTTTACAGGTTTCTTCGATTCGTGCAAGCAAATCAGACGATAAAAGGCTCTCCATATTTACAGGAACAAAAACTCTCCACTTACGCTGTGTATCTAGGGAGGACAGATCTGCCTGGATTGAGTCACTGCTGGCTGCTAAAGAGCTATTCCCTAGAGTGATGAGTAGCAATGATTTTGCACCTGCTGAAGATGTAGTTGTTTCAACAGAGAAGCTTCGAGTACGGTTATTACAGGAAGGCATTAGTGAGGCAGCCATCAAAGACTGCGAATCAGTCATGCTCTTAGAAGTCTCTGAGTTGCAAAACAAGTTGAAGACTCTTCATTACAAACATGTTATGTTGTTGGAAACATTGAGACGATTGGAGGTATTTGTCTTGCTTCCATTCTCCTTCCTGGTGCATTATACCCTGCTAAAACAATCTTTAAAATCATACTGTGGTTGCTTGAGAATTGAGCTGGGTGGCTCCAGTTTATTTTTTGAACTTTGTCATGGTAATCTATCTTATTTTTGGCTTAAGATGATGTATGTCTTAATTTTTGTTGGTGACTTGTGTGGCAATCACACTAAAGCAGGTTTTGGTGTTTGATGTAAATATAAGGTAATTGATGCAGCAACTTCAAAACCCCAAGAATCTTATCCACAAGCTTTTTAGCTCTCTTTGTTTTTATTCCATTGGGGCTTTTAATGATTTAAAATTCAACTACTAATAATTTAATCACTGCTAGTATCGGCATTTGCAAGTTTCTTATATTGTGACTACCAAATATTTGCGGTTGTCTATGAGTAAATCATGTCACATGGTATATAAGAAAAGTTGTCCTATAGCCGTGTTGCTCCAAGTGGACGGCCTCTCCTTATGCCATGGTGCATAATAAATACATTAAAATTATTAATATTGTTTGCTGTAAGTGAAACTCTAATCCCAAATTTTTGGAAATTTCAAAATAGTACTTTGATTAAAATTATATTACCAAAAGTTTTTAGAAATTTAAAAGGGTATTTATTATTTATTTTGTATCATTTTAATAATCTACCATGATTTTTTGTTTCAATAATAAAAGTCGGGTCTTATGGTTCAATAATATAATGTGCTTTTGCCATTATGAAGTACTCTTAAGTACATAAAAAATTATTAACATAGTTTTCTCTTCACAAAACTCTATCACCAAGGTGTTAAGAAATTTTAAATACTGTTCTGATTAAAACTCAATTACCAAAAGTTTTAAAAAATTTAAAAGGGGTTTCATTATCTATTTAAATTATTTTAATAATCTATTGTAATTTTAACTACAAAATTAGTTGTAGCATAAGGCTACAATTTTTACTCAATAAATAAACATTACTACGTATTTTGAAAATCTAACCGTTGAATTGTATGTTCTTTATACTTTTAATACACATGATAAATTTTGCATCAATTGGATGTTATTTACAATATAATTTATAAGCTTATATTTTATGCATAATTTTAAATTACAAAAACTTGCAATTTAAACAATTTATCGATGGAATAGTTATTGATTTTTAATATTTTAAAAATTTTGCAAGCATGGGGGATATAAGACGATGTAATCTAATAATAGATTTGTCAAAATTCAAATCTAATAAAAAGATAATAAGTAAGGTTGTAACTTAAGGTTACAACCAATTTTGTAGCTAAACTTTGTCCATTTTTATTTTAATAAAAACTTGATCTTGTACTCTGTTTTCCCCACATAAAATAATTTTTTGTTCCTTTATTATTATTATTATTTTTCTTTTATTTTATTGTTTCGATTTAAATTATATCATTGAAATATTTTCTTTGATGTTAATTATGAAAATTTTACAATCTATGCATCCTACATGCATAATTTTAGTATTATATACTTATCCCAAAAAAAAAAAAAAAACCAGTACCATATGATAAAAGTTGTATCCTACACATTGTAGTTGCACCATGTGGCTCAAAGTAAGTCCTGAGTATCATATCATGTGCTTCAGCCAAGTGATTCACCAATTATTAAGATAATTTACTCTATCTGAAATTCTTATCAAAGTTGAAATAAATTTAAAATACTACTCCAATGAAAAATCTATAACTAAAAGTTTCAAGGATTTAAAATTATTTTTTTAAAATAAAAAAAATCATAATTATTATTTATTTTAAATCATTTAAATCATACTATAATGTTTTTGTTCTATAAAATCTTAGTTTGTCACTTGGCTTATAATAGTTTTTATTTTATTTTCATTTTACTATCTGTTTTATTGTCAATTTCAGTGGTCCTAGTAAAATTTTTTCTCTAATCATGAAATCCCTGCTCTGCCCCTGACTGCACAGTTACTTTCCTCAGTGGATATTTTCTGTTTCAACTTTTCTTGTTATGATAATTATACTATTCTGTGAATAGATTCTGACAAAAATTCCTAGTTTGAGGAATAATTTCTCTTCAAAATTTGTTTTGCAGACTGAGAAAATAGAGCTGGAAACCACTGTAGTGGATGAAACAAAAGAACGTGAATCATATTGTGGACAAGGGAACAGAAGATTTAGTGGTTAGTTATGCTATCTATGGTCATAGCATTTTGATAAATTCATATTTCTTAAACCTGGTCTGACCTAATATGAAAAAAAGTTTGTTAAGCAGTCTATCTCATAGAATATGAATGCATTGACATTCCGGGTATTACATGCAGAACAAGTCAAGTTACCGATCATTTGCATTAATCTGCATCTGAAGTGCTTCTAGTAAACTACATGATGCTGTTATTTTTATTATTGCTAACTGGCACATGCATCCACTGGGTCTTGAACCCAAGGCCTTAGCCTCTATTCCATTACTGTGGAAAGAGGAAATGCCATTTGAGATAGAGCTTATTGGTTTATCTACATGATGCTCTTAGATCTTAGAAATCTTTCTTAATAGTCACTTATGGCCTGTTTGGATGGAGGGGGGAAGGAGAGGGAGTGGAGGGAAGTAGAGTAGAATTGACTAAAAATAAGCTAATTTTGTGCTAAATCTACTCTACTCCCCCTCCCTCCCCCTCAACCCAACCGGACCATTAACATAAATCATTGAACTGGAGCACGATATGTTCAAATTGTCCAATGAAACATCAGACAGCTCGGTTGTGGAGGGGAGTAGAGTAGAATTGGCTAAAAATAAGTTAATTTTGTGCTAAATTTACTCTACTCCTCCTCTCTCCCCCTCAACCCAACCAGACCATTAACATAAATCATTGAACTGGAGCACGATATGTTCAAATTGTCCAATGTGACATCTGACAGCTCGGTTTACATAAACTGCTGTTCTAGCTTTTAAACATGCCTGGTACATATTTTCTATACTCTAGGCACTTTTTTCTTTGACAAGTATATACTCTGGCAACCCTTCTCTTCTATACCCCCATATCTCTCCATCCAAATATAGGGTTAAAGTGTTTCATTTTCTTAAGGTTGGGATTCATTGGTATGTTCTTAGGCCATCAAACCAGTCTTTTATGTTTCCATTTCTACAAGAAGGGGACTCAGTGAGATTATTCAAAAAGTTTCATTCCCATAGTTTCACATATGCACATATGTATATACAGTTTTACAATCTACTCCCTCTCTTCTTTTGGCAAGTAATATTCAATCTACTCATTTTCTGATCTTCATGTTACAGATTTCTATTCTGTCATGTCAGAGGGCAGTGCATCAGACTCTTGTGCAGATAATGAGAGTCAAGATGGAGCAGACGTTGAGACAGATGAAGATGATGGAACATATTTTGATACAAATGATTTTTTGTCTTCAGATTTCTTACGAAGTGCTTCGTATCGTAGTAGGGATTCTCTGGGAAATGGAATATATGATAGAGATTCTTTCTTGTCTGATCGTTTGCATGGATTTGAGAAGGAGATAAGGGCTGTTGAATATCCATATGTCAAAAGAAGGGATAATTTGCCAGAACCAAAAGAGAAAGAGAAGCCCGTTGGCTTGTGGTCGATTATCAAGGATAATATTGGAAAGGACCTTTCTGGAGTTTGTCTTCCTGTTTATTTTAATGAACCACTGTCTTCTTTGCAAAAGTGCTTTGAAGATCTGGAGTATTCATACTTGGTTGATCGAGCGCTGGAATGGGGAAAGCAGGTCAGGTCTTCAGCTGTGCTTTCTTTTGTCGCAAATCAGATTTAAAGCATGATGTCCTAGTTACATTTATATTCCAGGTAGTTGAGATGCTGGCCTTAGTTTATTTATTTAATACTTAGGAATCTTGAGTAGAGTTTGCCCACTGTAAAAATTTCCAGATGCACTTTTTTGTTTCGAGGAGGGAGGGGTGGTGTTGGGAAGGTTGAGATTAGTGTTTTAAGCTAAGCCTTGGCTCATAGGTCACAATCTCTTCTTACTGGTAGTTGCTGCTGTGGGGATCCAAGGACTTGAACCCCTTCACTTCCTACTGGGGAGAGGTACAGCCTTTCCTACTAGTCAGAAGGTCTGTTCTCCATGTTTAAATTATTGAAAAGGAAAAGGAATTAATACGAAGTTTTTAATTTAGCCTAAGCTGCACTTCCTGATTGGGCTGATTAGGCTCAAACATTATTTCTATTCTATCTGGGCTTTGGTGCTACTTATGGTTCATCTAGTTGGAGAGTTCTGGTTTGAAATGATATGGTAGGTATAGATGCCTGCATCTTTTGTTGTAAAATTGATGTGACTAGCTTAATGTAATTTATAAGAGATGATATAGACAAACATTACTATAAATTTCAACATTATAAGAGAAGATATAGTAAAGGAGGGCAGCACATAGTGCAAAGGCTGCTGACAGCTCATAGTAAGACACAGCAGAGAGTTTTCTCTGAAGGCAATACATTCTCCCCTCACCAACCTAATGTTTTCCACCTTGGCCCACAACTTCTTACCTGTCTAACATGAAGAGAAAAATAGGAAGGAGAATGGGGTGACAAAAAATTGCTATTTTCCCAAAATTCATGGGTTTACCTTATACCGATTTATCCAGAAGAGTAACCTTACATCGAGCTTATCACATCACATGACAACTTTTTTATATCATGGTTTTATTAAATATGAAAATAAAACCATATTTTAACTCTATTAGTATTATTTATGAATATATCATTGTAGTGCTCTCTATAAGTGAAATTCAAGTGTTAATTTCAAGCAATGGAAAGAACATTACATCTGTTATGATAAGGTCATAACACTACATTGGTACAAATTACAACTTCTTTCCCTTCTTCTCAACCTTATGTTCCATGTTCCAGTTTTTCCACCCCTTCTAGCCAATGAGCTCTAGCTCAACTAGCACTTCCTCCCCTTATAAGTTCTTGGTGGAGGGTAAGGTTATGGGTTCAAGACCCATTAGGCATGCATGTAACTTACCAATAAAAAATAATTCCTTCCCTTCTACCAAACACACATGATGGGAAATTGATATCTTTTCTCATTTTTTATCATTCATACTTTTTAGTCCTTGTAGAGCATTAGTTGCAAGCTGGAGCTGCTGGGAAACTTTCTTTTTCATGTTTCCATTCTTATCGTAAATTGTCTTCTTCTAGATTTGTTCATGAGTGGTTTCTCAATAATTTATAATGGTTCTTGTTTTCGTTATTTCATAACTGGTTTGATATAATTGTGAGACTCATGACTTAAGTCATGAATTTTTTGTGTTGCAGGGAAATGACCTGATGAGAATCTTAAACATCGCAGCTTTTGCTGTATCTGGTTATTCATCTACACAAGGTCGGCAGTGCAAGCCCTTCAATCCTCTCCTAGGGGAGACGTATGAGGCAGATTATCCAGATAAAGGAGTCCGTTTTTTCTCTGAAAAAGTAATGTTTCTCTCTTCTTTCTAACTTGTTTTTCTTTAAAGTTTTTGACCATTAACAGTCTTAATTACCTATGAACCATTGAGAACATTGGAAAGATTAGTTTGAAATCATGTCTGCCTTGCCTCATTGTTCAGAGTAAATGATTTTTCAGTGTTAAAGTGGATGCACATGTTTTGTAAAACACTAATTGTTGTCTAACAAGCAGCTTCCACTCAGGTGAGTCACCACCCAATGATTGTTGCTTGTCACTGTGAAGGAAGGGGCTGGAAATTCTGGGCTGATTCCAATCTTAAAGGGAAGTTTTGGGGACGTTCTATTCAGCTTGATCCTGTAGGTGTCCTTACTCTGCAGTTTGAGGATGGAGAGACATTTCAGTGGAGCAAGGTTACCACTTCTATATACAATATCATCCTAGGTAAAATCTATTGTGACCATTATGGCACCATGCGCATCAAGGGCAGTGGCAATTACTCATGCAAGCTCAAGTTCAAGGAGCAGTCTATCATAGACCGAAATCCACATCAGGTAAAAGACATAATATCAGGCACCCTTTACTCTTTCCATTTTATAGACACGTTATAAGAGATCTGTTTTTCAAGCATGTTGGAACAATTACGCAATTCAAAGCTTAAAACTACCTTACAAGCAGTACTGGTAAACAACATTTGTTCCCATTGTTTCTTCACAGTACTTTGTTTTTGATCCTTTCAGAGTTTTTAGCTTTGTAATGGATGTTCTACTTCTGTGTATCACATAAAAGGGAAATGGAGGAGATTGGTGATTTTACCCTAATTGCTTTTATCCATAAAGTATCATTATAGGCAAGTCATATGAAAACTTTTATATTACTCAAGGCCAAGGGAGAAAAATTGTACATGCTTTCACCTTCATAACATGACAGGAAATTTAGTGCTACCCATCCACACAACACCCCCTGCACTCTTCTTGCTGGAAGGAAAAAGTCTAAGTTGTCATTCAGAAAACTGTCCTGTATGCATGAACTGTGCTTACCAAATTTCATAGTCATAAAAAGGGAAAAGTATAATTGACTTTTCATTTACTTTTCTCTGCTGATTACTGGTGAGCATCAATCAATTTCTTTTATAAAATTTCAGGTCCATGGATTTGTGCAAGACAACAGTACTGGAGAGAAGGTAGCTATGTTGGTCGGGAAGTGGGATGAGGCAATGTACTATGTGCTGGGAGACCCAACTACAAAGCCTAAGGGGTATGATCCAATGACAGAAGCTGTGCTGCTGTGGGAAAGGGATAAATATGTTACCAAGACAAGATACAATCTCTCTCCTTTTGCAATAACCTTAAATGAACTGACACCTGGCTTATCAGAGAAATTGCCTCCAACTGACTCAAGGCTGAGGCCAGATCAAAGACATCTAGAGAATGGAGAATATGAATTGGGAAATGCAGAGAAATTAAGACTCGAGCAGTTGCAGAGACAGGTATTCACCTTTACATCCTCTGCTGTATGTGTCGGGGGGGTATGTGTATTGTGGATTTCTTCTCGTCCCTCAATACTTACAGATATTTTCAAAATTCTTTAGCCAATCATAATTTTTATAATAATTGGCTACTAGAGTGAACTTGTAATATTTTTATTTTCTTTGATCATTAGTTATGATAATGTGTTCTGCAGTAGCCTAAATAACGTAAGAAAAATAAGCATTTGAACCTAAAGTGTGGACTTTGGGTGTCCACTGTTTGACTGCATTTTGGTAGAAAATGACCATATTCTGCAGTTCTAATTATCAGGGAATGAACTTCTGAAGTTCATGCTGATGAGTGGAATTCATTAAACATTAAGTCCTTCCATTTCTTTCATCATGAAACAAGCACCTTGAGCAGGTCCTTTTTATTTTGTGATACAGGCAAGGAAGTTGCAGGAGAGAGGGTGGCAGCCAAGATGGTTTCAGAAGGATGAGGATGGTTGTTATCGGTATATGGGTGGATACTGGGAAGCAAGAGAAAAAAAGAGCTGGAATGGAATTTCTGACATATTTGGCCAAAGTAGTGATTTGCCATCTTGCTCGGCAGAAGCATGAGGTGTCCTGTGGCCCAGGTCGCTCTAAATTATTTTGTTCTCATGATTTCCTTCCATTTCCATAGCTTTCCCCCATTTCCCTGTACTGAACCTGAGTTTAGATTTAGGTCTGTTAAGTTATAAGCTCCTATAAGTTGTTGTCATGTTGATTTCCAAGGTTTTTGTAATCTACTATACTCATCTGGTGCATAGTTTTAACAATTGCGTGCTGGGCAGTATTTATCATGGTGCATTCTTCCCTTGTAGTGACTACCTTTTACATTCTTTCTGCCTGTGTTTGAGACTAATGCGCACACAACCTCGCTTCTAATCCACCCAAAAAGGTGAAAGAGACACCTCTAAGATGCTCTTTAGTCGAGAGATTAACTTACAAAAGCCAATGGAATATTTTAACCTCTATGTTCTTTAGTCGAAAGTTTAACTTCCAAAAGCCAGTGGAGTATTTTTGTGGTTCCTCACAATTTTGATGTACTTGACTGTGAGTGATGGACAAGCTTTAACATGGAACAATCACTTTTCTTCTTATTATTTTTTTCCCCGTCGCTCAGTTGACCACATCTGAGTTGTGACACAAAAGTTGTGGGTATAGACTTGGCATATTTTAATGGTTGTGGCAGTCATTTTGATGTTGAAACCTTCTTTGCTTGCTGCATTGTACAAGGATACTCCTGGATCCATTATATGGCATTAGAACTAGAATATGACTTTTTTTTTTGGTTGTTGTTGCTGTTGTTGTTGAAAATTGCATTAGAATGAGACTTATTTGTAACTTAAAGCAGTCGCATCAATCTCAATATTCTTATTAAATATGCTTATTAGCTTGAATTGATTTAAAAAAAAAAAAAAAAAAAAAAAACTCATCTTCTATTTTGAGCTATTTAGACCTCGTTTGGTAGAGTTATTAAACAACTCATTTTCAATTTTTAAACAACATTATATACTTTTTCTCCCATACGTATTTCAAAAAACTACAAACAACATTACTCTAATTTTTCTACCAAACAGGCCCTTAATATTCGCAAGTACATACGTACATGATACACTAGGCTCTTTAGTCTTTTTCCAATTTATTTAAATACTAGTCGTTGTACAAAAAAACTATTGACTTTGAAAAAAAATGAAGAAATATTTAATTTTTGTACTTATCCATAATTTCTAAGTGTTGCTTATCATTAAACGTTATTGAGTTGCTAGTGAATAGTTACCGAAACTTACAAAATAATTTATAATTCTTAAATTAATAAAGTAAAACTCTCAATAGTTATATATATATAACTAATATAAATTTCACATATAAATTTCAAATATACAAACAAAGACCATAATTTGAGGAAGATGCACCAAGTTTTAAATTTGAGTAGCCATATGATTTTCTCATAGTAATAACAATATGGACAATTCAAAACATGGAATAATATCAAAATTATAATATCTAATTCTATTATCTTTTATGTGGAATCCAAACAAATAATTAATTGAAATTAATCCAAACAAATAATTAATCAACCAAAAATCATAATTTTTAATAAGAAAAGAAAAATCACATGAACCTAAATAAAAAGCATTTAAGGTGAAAAATTAAGATTAATCTACTAAGATGCAAATACCTAAAACTTAAAACTTCAAAATTCATAAAATCCCCAAATTCTAAATCAAAACCAAACCAAATTCAACAAATTTATATATAACACTACTAAATAAAAATTTATCGTTCCCTAGGCTGAAAGACATAGGTTGCAGTTTTGATCTTTCTCCAAAAAAAATAAAGATGCTTTATTTGCCATGTATAATATAAAAAAATAATTAGTAGAAATTTCAACCCAAAAACCAAACCCACAAAAACAATGTCAATATGAATATGGAGATTAACCCAAATATTCAAAAGAAAATCAATTTTAAACATAACAAAAGAATAAGATAGAAAGAAAATTCCAGGCACATATGAAAGCAAATAAAAAATTTGACATAAAAGATAAAATTCATTAATAACTATATAAACAAATATCTAACGTGAGTCTTTTTTTTTTAGTCCTATTAGAATTTTTGTTTTTATATAGATTATCAATGTTTGAGTTTGAGTTTAAGTTGGACTTATTAGAGAGATAAAGTTTTACTCCTTATTAAGTTTCGACTAAGCAAAAATAATTTGATTTAAATATTGTGTTGACATGGGAAATTGTGAGAGTTTAAGAAGTTTCGGTTTTATATAGATATATAGATTATTAAAATTTTTAATTATTTTTTTCCTGGGCATGTTTGGATGGTGAGAGTAAAAGAAAATCATAGAATGCTTTTCTCAACAAGGTCTCAGATCATCAAACAGGGACAAAAATGAGCCAAGCCAACCCAGAGCAGAGAACCAGGACTAAAGCTGGTTAAGAAGATAACCCAATTGAGTCTTCCCTTGAGAAATCCAAACCATGGCTTGAAAGAGAAGATGAGAGGAGAGCACTAACCCTCTTGTATAGAGCAGCAAAAGCGAGCTTCTGTAGCTCTCCTGAACTGGTTTGAGAGCTCTGGTGGAGAGATTGAAAGAGACGTTGGGCACTAGCATCAGCATTAACAAAACCTCATTTTAGCAAAAAAATTGCTAAACTCAACCAAAACCACCCTGTGTTAGCCTCAACAATTTTTCCAGTTTTCTTTTTTAATCCATGAACAACACCTTAATAAATTTATTTACTCTTCATCAACAAAGCTTTTTTTTTGGTAAAATAAAGGAAATATGAGAGTAAGATTATACTTGAATTACTTATTTTCTAGTGATCATCAACTACATCATATTATTTCCAATACTGAATACATATATTTCTCTTTGTTCTCTCTCTCAGTGCTTCTCCATTTCTATCCATCTCTTATAATGGGAATATAGGAACAATGAGAATATGGTGGAAAGGGGAGCAGGAGACAAGGCATTAACTTGGGTGGCTAAATTTATACTCTTAATACTTAGGGTGGATTGCTAACAAGGTGAACAATGAACAAGGGCAAGAGATATTGCCTACCGTAGGGAATTAGGGTGGGAGGCCGACAAGTTGCCCATGTGAAAATAAACAAAGGTAATATGTATTTAACATTATTATTTTTATTTGTTCTTCAAGGCTCTCTTACAAAGTGTGGAATAAGGGGCCGACAATTGATTGACATGATGAACAATATTGGAGATATTAAGTCTCCAATGGCTAGGGTTGAGAGTTTTAAAAAGCAATTTTTAATCTCAACCATTGAATAAAAAAAAATGAGTAAGTAAAAAAGTGAAAGTGGTAAAAAGTTTTTGTGAAGGAATAATTGCACCAGGTGCAATACCACACCCGATTTTGATACCAACTAATAGTAGACATCTAACTACTCTTGAGTCTTGATACAATGTGGCATTATGGAGTAGTTCACTGTCATGGAGGAGTGAGTCGTGCATTAGTCTTAATGGGAGTTTCTACAATCTTACTATGCACGAGAGATTTTCACGAGAAATGAAATTTTTAAAGGCATACTTAACCTATGTTAGAACATCTCTAACAAACTCTCTAAACCCAAAATCCTCTTTAATTTGGAGAGTAAACCCACAAAATGTTGCTCCAATAGACTCTAAGTTACTGTTCATTAGCAAAAAATTGTTTGCTAATGAACAATAACTCTCTTGGTTAGATGACCTATTGTTCGTTACTAAAAGAATTAACTGGAATAAAAAAATTCAACCAACTAATTAAAATATTCAATTTTTACTCAACATTCACAACGGCTAACAACTCAACCAAAATCCTCTCTCTCTCAAATGTCTCTAAACTCAAGATGAGACACAATCTAAACACAAACAAAAGCACAAAACATAAACTTAAAACTAATTTAAAAAAAAAAAAATAAGAAGAAAACAAAAGTTGATCCAACCCATCTAGGCAATAACTATTCAGCTATGGGGATGGAACGAAAGTGGGATGGAGCGAATGACGTGGCTTTGCACGGTGCATGAACCCCGATCTCCATTGGCCTGGGTCCCTGAGCGACTCTTTTTGCAGATTTTGAAACGCCGATCTTTGTCTCTCGGTGATGCTCTTTATGATGCGATAAAAATAAATGTGTGGTCTTTTTTTTTAGTGATCTTTTACTTATTATTTTTTCATTATTTTGTTATTCTTTCTTTCTAAAAAAAAGGGATAGAAAAATGATAGAATCCGTTAGAAAGTGTATTTAAAAAAATAGGTAATTAAAAGGTAAAAACTACTGTTTATTCTCCAAACAGTACAAAAAGATAAAGAGTTTGCTAGAGATGCTCTTAGATAACCATTACTTCCCATAGTGAAATCGAATTTAATATTAAACCCCATCCGAATCTGTGAGACATACCCAAAACAAGTCCGATCCACTGGCAGCTAGGCTCAGCCATGCCCAATGATGATGCCAAAAATCATCAATGAACTGTATAGTCCTTACGTGCTCTAGACAGAACCTGCGAAACAAAGACAAAGAAGACCTTGCAGAGAGTATTGGTGTGGTATCGACCAAATACCCCCTGAAAGTTAAGTTAGAGAGAATTTCTATAACTCTAGAGTGCTAGAGTTAGGAGAATTACGCGTACCATGATTTGTGAAGGCTTTGGGGTTTTTATAGTAGTGTGGAGTTAACATTCGTTTCTTGGCGGAGAAGGTATTTCCTTGTAGAGAAGATTCTCATTAATGATTGTATTTTACAGGATTCTTTTCTTGTAGAGATTCCTCTGATTAGGGTACAAGGCATTTCCATGTATAGGCATTCGTGGAGGACAAGCTAAGCTAGGCTAGACCCGTTGGCTTCTTTGCACCCGTCGGCCTTTTCTCCCTCGCCGGCCATTTGCCTCGTCCGAAAGTTCCCCGTTGGCTTATAGAGGCGCCCATCGGGTATTGGGGTGGGGTCATCGGCTTTACGGTATTGCTTTTTGGTCCTCCTGTTTACTCACAAGAAGTCTGATAGGTACGGAGGAACCGCCAAGTTCCTTATGTCACTTTAAATCTCTTGCAAGAACATCCTTATTAGTTGCCTCCTACTTTGGGGTTCCGTCGGCCTTTGCTGACGGGCCGTGGAGTATATGAGCATTTATGACCATTAATAGATTTTATTGGAGCCCGTGCCATTAAACAGCATAGGTATCTCTTGGTGAACACGCGAGGTGACATGTGATGCTTGCTAGTTGATCTCATTTCCAATCATGAGTGTCGCTTTGTATACCGTGCCTCTTCTCTCTATAAATAGTTCTCCCCCCTTTCACTATTTCTTTTACTTTACTTTATTCTTCATCCTCCGTCAGCTTTGCAGATTTTGTCACCTTTGCAGTGTCGTCTGCTTATCTTGTAAGTCATCTTCATCCTTTTTGTTTTCCTTTTATTTTTTGGCTAGTCATAGCCTCTATAGTCGTCGCCTCTATAGAAACCATCAAATAGGTTCTTAGAATACCTTTGTCGCTTGTAGGTGAATAGATGTCAAGTGGTAGCGAAGCGACGAGTGAACAATCGTCATCAGTTCGTGAGGGTGCGGGCTACGACGAGGTCTACCTATCAGGTCGTGGGCTCGAGGAGGGCTTAACCTGGTCCCCAGAAAGGGAATTGTTTGCTTATTCTCCTGATGAATAAGAGGAGGAAGATTATGAACCAGATGGGGGAGAGGATGGAGAGGAAGTAGAGGAAAGAGAGTGAGGAGAGGAGAGGGAAGATGAGGAGGAAGAGAGTGATGAAAGGGGTCATGAAGAAAGTGATGAGTCAATTGACTAGATGGACGGAATGGGTAGTAGGCCCTTTATTCTTCCAAAAATACGGACGGTGAATGACTTTTATCCAACCATGTCCCAAAGGGTCTTCAACACCCTTTGTGACCGTCATCAAATCCCCGACAACATCCCCATCTGTTTGCTAGGTAAATTTGAGAGATGTTATTCAGGTAAAACGATGGATGTAGGGATGTATGACGCGATGTTTATTGCAAGGTTGAGGTTGCCTTTGACGGAACTACCCCGTCAACTTGCCAACCTAGGTCTATCCGTTAACCAGATTGCCCCAAATGCATGGAGGATTTTTATCAACGCTAAAGTGATATAAGGACAACTGAGTGGAGGGAACCGTCGGCTTACGCTTGACGAGTTCTTTTACTGCTACAAGCCTCAACAAATATCCTCATCAAAGGGTATCTATCACTTTCTGGCTCAGAAATCGTCGCTTAGGCTTGTGTCTGACATGCTAGATTTTAATAGGAACTAAAAAAATAGGTACTTTTTCGTCCAAGGGACAGAGTGGGTATGCAGACCTGACGAATGGGCAAGTATTCTCGACGGGTTTGATAATACTTGGGGAATCATTAAGGAGTCTGGTGAGTTGTCAACTTTTGTACCCTAAATAGCCTTGGCTCCGTGTCTAACACTTGTTTTTCTTGCTTTTTAGCCTTTGTCCTTCCTGATATAATTGACGAGCAAGAAAATTTCCTTAGAAGGGTCTGGGCCATTCCCTTTGAAGAAAGGAAGTGGAAGGACTTGGTGACACTTGACACCTTCTACACCTTCTGTGGTGGTCCGAAGCTAATGCTTGTAGCTCGACGATTGCACAATTCTTCCCATCATCGTAAGTTTCTTAGCCTATCACTTTATTAAATCTCTTTTTACATCTTGCCTGTATATTTTTAATTTGCCTTGTCTTTTTTAGAAATGGAGGCAGGTAAGCAGAGGGCTTTGGTGAGGTAATCAACTACGGCCTGCAAGTAGCAACATGAAAAGGAAGGGTTTTCAGCGTCGGCCTTTGAGGCCGTCGCCAAAGGGACGTTGAAATGTAAGAATGACGGCAAAGAGGACTGTCCTCCGAAGAAAGGGATGGGCACACCCGTAGGTGAGAAGCAACCGAAGCAGCCGTTGTCTCCTAAACCTAGCCATGGGGTTGGCAAAGGGCTGATAACAGGGAAGGGTCTTGTCGCTCAAGAAGTCGTCCATAGTCTACTTATGCACAAGGATCATGCTGTTGAGATGGTTGACTCAATCATCAAGGAGACGGATTTGGACCCTTGTGCTAATCAGACGACTGAGGACTTAAGGGTGTTGGGTCTCTTTGATCTATCTAGGGTATGTTCTTTTTCTTAGAATATCTTACGTTTTATTTGTCCATTCTTTTATTGGCGGTTGTCTTGATCCCAGGCGTTAGTGTGCATGAAGGCCCTTCAGGATAGGTACGTGGCTAGTGAGGGGGTGATCTGACAGTTTCGCAAGCACTAAGAGATTGAAAAAAAGGAGTTAGCTCAATACTCAGAGGCCGTCCACACCCTTAACCAGGAGCTGATGGCTAAGACTAAAGTGCTTGCGGAAGAGACCCGTCGGCTTGAGGAAGCAGAGAAGGCGAAGACCAATTTGGCGACGGAATTGGCCTCTCTCTGTGAACAGATGGAGAAAGCGAAGGCTAACACCATGGCGGAGTTCAAGGATTCCTAACCCTTTTTCGATGCATCCGGCGTCTATTATGGTGTCGGTTTCGAGGACTACTTAAAGTAAGTCAGATCCGTCTACCCAGACCTTGACCTGTCCAAGGTCACTCTTGACGATCCTATGCTAACGACTCCGGAGGGTGGCAACACTATTGACGAAGAGTTTGATGATTCCACTCATATAGAGGAGTGAGATCCAAAAGATAACAGTGTGGTTCTTGCTCAACCCGTTCCTGATGGCCCCATCACTCCTTTGGTCCTGTCTGCTGAAGACCTTTCTACCCAGAACGCTGAGAACCCGTTTGCCTTAGATGCTCCTCCTACTTAGCCTTTTTTTTTTTAATTTTTTTTTAATTTTTTTTTTATTTTTTATGTACCCCGTCTTATTTTTAGACAACATCAAGTGCCCTTTTGTTTTTTTGGGCTTCACTGTAAACACTTTGCCTTTTATGGGTTTTTATTTATTCTCTTTATTGTATTCGTTGCTTTGTGTTTAGTTTCGCTGTTTGAATATACTTTTGTCGTGCGTTGGTTTCTAATTTATCCGTTTTCCCTGGCACCCCTTGGTACATGTGGCTACCCGTCCACTTGGAGGTTGGACCTGGTAGAAATCTTGAGACCAAGCACCTGTCAATGTCCTTGGTCGTCTGCCTTTTAGTTAAGCCAGGACTTGGTGTAGATTTTATAGACTAGGGACCTCATCGGTCTCCACGGTCGTCTGTTTTACCTCATAAGTAATACTTAGGCTATTTCTTAAAACCGGATACCCGTCAATATTTCTAGCTGTCTATCTACCTTGTTGGTAAGGATATTTTGGTGATAGTATGGGCTGTCCTCCTGAGGAATTTTCGCAACCCAATTATATGTAATTCAAGCTATCTCTTGGGGGTTTCTAGCATCCGTCCATTTCAAGGACTCGTGCCCGTCATCCTAGGGACTTGTATACATGTCGAGGTATGCATCCGTCCACTTAGGGTAGTGTGCTTTCACTCTAAGGACTTGTATATTTCTAGGCGTCTCTTGGGATGTGTCCATCCACTTTTTGGACTTAATAAATTTCAAGGCATCCCCTTGGGATGCACCCTTCCTTTTAAGGACATGGCAAATTTCATGGCATCCCTTGGGATGCGTCTGTCCACTTAAGGACTTAGTAATTTGTGAGGCATCCCTTGGATGCTCTCGTCAACTAATGGACTTGTATAAATTTTTAAGCCATCCTTTAGGATGTATCCGTCCACTAATGGACTTTAATAAATGTTAATGCATCTGTCCACCTAAGGAATTTAATAAATTGTAGAGATGTATATATGCGCATAATATATCTCAATAACTACTTTTATTATGATAAATATGTGCATAAGCCAAAAATTGTTTTGAAAAAATAAAAAGCTGCCCCTTGGGCTAAAAAGTACTAACTAGAATGAAATAAACTGGATATGAGGAGTGGTTTGCATGTCGTCGTCTACTGGTAGTATTTCTTTAGGTGCTTGGTGTTCCATGGATGGTGTAACTTTTGACCGTCGAGTGTCTCTAAGTGATAGGTGACTTTCCTCTGCCATGAAGTGATTTTGTAAGGTTCTTACCAATTGGGTCCTAGCTTCCCTTGAGAGGGATCTCTTGTAGCGCCCATCACCTTCCTCAAGATGAGATCTCTAACTTGAAAGTCCCTGTGTCTGACTCTAGAATTGTAGTGCTTGGCTATAAGGTCCTAGTATCGTGCTAACCTTTGTTCGACTGTTTCTCTGGCCTCGTCCACTAGATCCAGCTTTAGGCGCATGGCTTCTTCGTTCCTGTTCTCATCATGGTTCTCCACCCTGTACCTTGTGAGTTCGACCTCAGCGGGGATAACAGCCTCGCTCCCGTATGCTAGTTGAAAGGGTGTTTCTCTTGTAGGTGTTCTGGCCGTCGTCTTGTATGCCCATAGTACACTTGGCAGCTCGTTCGGCCATATTCCCTTTGCCCCCTCGAGCCAAGTCTTGATGATTTTGAGTAAGGATCGATTTGTGACCTCAACTTGTCCGTTGGCTTGAGTGTGGGCGGGTGAGGAGTAGTGATTCTTGATCCCCAATTGTGAGCAAAAATCCCTGAACGACTCGTTGTCGAACTGCTTTCCATTTTTCGAGACCAAGGCTCTAGGGATCCCGTACTTGCAGATGATGTTTCTCCAGACGAAACTTCGTATGTTTTTCTCCATGATGGTGGCCAGGGTTTCAGCTTCCACCGATTTGGTAAAGTAATTTATGCTGACCACTAGGAACTTTAGTTGCTTTATTGCTGTTGGTAATGGGCCCATGATGTCCAACCCCCATTGAGCAAAAGGCCATAGGGCCGTCATCAGAGTGACCTCTTCTGTTGGCAACTGATGATATTGCTGAACCTTTGACACTTGTCGCAAGCTTTGACATAGGCTTGGGCATCCTTCTTCATGGTAGGCTAATAGTATCTTGCCCGAATTAGCTTGTGCACTAGCGATCGTAACCTTGAGTGGTTCTCACAGATTCCTTCATGAACTTCCCTCATGACATAATCTGCTTCCTTGGGGCCTAGGCATTTTAGGTACGGTTGGGAGAAGCCTTTCTTGTACAAGACATCTTTTATTTGGACGAATCGTGTCGCCTAGACTTTCAGTTTTCTTGTGGCCTCCTTACCGTTGGGTAGCATGCCGTCTTGTAGGTACAACACTATCAGTGTAGTCCGATTGCTTTTCGAGCCTATGTCATGCATACCGACGCCATTTATCAAGGGCGAAAGCTAAATAAAAGAAAGTACCTTATTGGAGATTGGCATGTGTCTACTGATTCGGTCTTGGCAAGTCGGTCTGCTTGCTTGTTCTCCTCCCTTGAGGTTTGAACAAACTTGGCCTGAAGGTCGTCGCCTACCCACTTCCTTACTTGCTCCAAGTACTTCTTCATCCTTTCTCCCTTGCATTCATAGTCACCGTTCACCTGACTTGTGACCACTTGAGAGTTGCAATACACAACCATACTTGTGGCCCCTGCTGCTTTGGCAAGATCTAGTCTTGCCACTAAAGTCTCATACTCTGCTTCATTGTTTGTTGTAGGGAAGTTGAGACGAACCATGCACTCGATCTCATCCCCTTCTGGGGAATGGAGTACTATACTTGCTTCGCCAGTTTGCGTGTTGGACGACCCGTCCGTGTGGATACTCCACCAAGGATGCTTTTCTGACCCCTGACCTTCCATATTAGTGAACTCCGCAATGAAGTCAGTGACCATCTGTCCCTTTATGGCATTACGTGGGCAATATTGTACGTCGAATTCACTCAACTCAATTTCCCATAATGCCATTCGTCCAGCGGCTTCAGGATTACTCATTGCTCTTCGTAGAGGTTTGTTTGTCAGAATGACCACAGTGTAGGCCTGGAAATATGGTTTGAGTTTGCGAGCTGCGGTCACTAAGGCAAAGGCTAACTTCTCCATCGGGGGGTACTCCTTTATGCCTTGAAGTGCCCAACTAGTGTAGTACACGGGTTTTTGCACCTTGTCTTCTTCTCTGATTAAGGCTACACTGAAAGCAGCTAGGGAGACGGCTAGGTAGAGAAATAGCTCATCCCCAGGTTTGGAAGGACTTAGCAACGGTGGGGAAGAAAGGTATGCTTTTAGTTCCTCGAATGCTTGTTGACACTCGGCCGTCCACTCGAAGGACTTCTTTAACGTGTGAAAGAAAAGCAGGCATTTATCCGTTGCCCTTGATACCAACCTATTTAGTGCTGCTACCTTATCGTTGAGGCTTTGTACTTCTTTTATGTTCCTAGGTGGTGGCATCTCCATTATGGTCTGGATCTTGTTTGGGTTGACTTCAATGCCTCTCTGAGACACCATGAACCCTAGGAATTTTCCAGCCGTTACCCTAAATGCGAATTTGCTTGGATTGAGTTTCATTTTATAAGAGTGGAAGGTATTAAAGGTCTCCTTGAGGTAGTCCAAATGGTTGTCTTCCCGTTGACTTTTCACTAGCATGTCGTCCACGTAGACTTTGACATTTCTCCCAATCTGATGTGCAAACATTTTGTTCATGAGCCTCTGATACGTTGCATCCGTGTTCTTGAGACCGAAGAACATCACTTTATAACAGAAAAAGCCTTGGTTGGTGACGAATGAAGTTTTCTCATAATCAGCCTCATCCAGCTTGATTTGGTTGTAACCAGAAAAAACATTCATGAAGCTCAACAACTAGTGTCTTGCTGTTGAATCTATCAAGACGTCGATTCGTGGGAGTGGGTAGCTATCTTTGGGGCACGCCTTGTTTAAGTCTGTGAAGTCTACATACATCCTCCACTTTCTGTTGGCTTTCTTGACCATTACTACATTGGCCATCAAGTCGGGATAGTATACCTCCCTGATGAATTCTACATCCTGCAATTTGCGGACTTCTTCCGCTATAGCCCTGTCTCGTTCTTGGGCAAACATTCGCTTCTTCTGATGGATAGGGGGAAAGGGTGATACATTCAACCTGTGAACCATGATTGAAGGGTCGATCCCAGGCATGTCTTCGTGGCTCCAAGCAGAGAGGTCCTAGTTCTCCCTCAGGAATGTTATGAGTGCTTGACGGATTGGCGGACTGGCAAGGGTACTGATCCTAGTCATTTGCTTAGGTCTGGAGTTATTGAGAAGTATCTCCTCCAACCCCTCAATAGGCTCTGCAACCATCCACTGCTCTTCTATGCTCATAGTTTGCAAGTGGTCGTCCATTTCCAACATCGCTATGTAGAACTCGCATGCTGCCACTTGGTCTCCACGTACCTCTCCCACTCTATATTCGGTGCGGAACTTGATCATCAAGTGGTAGGTTGAAGTCACGGCCTTCCACAAATTAAAGGTGGGTGGCCCAATATGGCATTGTAAGCAGACGAACAATCAACGACAAGGAATGTAACATCCTTAGTAATCTGTTGAGGGTAATCATCAACCGTAATGGCAATGTGACCGCACCAAGGGGGTATACTCTTGTTCCCCCGAACCCAACGAGCAGCGCATTGGTCTATATGAGCTGTTCTCTTTCGATTCTTATCTGCTGGAACGACGGGTAATAGAGGATATCAGCAGAGCTTCCATTATCAACTAGAAATTGGTGAGTGTTGTAGTCCCCTACCCATATGCTAACAACGAGTGCATCGTTGTGGGGGTGGTGGAGACATCGAGCATCTTCCTCCTAGAACATAATTATGGGATTGTCGACCCGTGCCATCTTTGGAACGAAACTTGTCCGTTGGACGTTCTGAACCATCCTAAGGTAAGTCTTACGTGCTTTTCTGGACAAACCAGAAGCTGTGGTGCCCCCTATAATCACCCTTATGTCCCCTAAAGGTGGCTTGGGACGCTCGTTATCCCTTCTAGCAGCCTGCTCCTATGGTGGGTCTACCCTTTCTTTACTAATGAATCATTGTAGTTTCCCTTGTTTGATAAGGGCTTCAATATGTTGCTTTAAGTCATAGAATTCAAATGTGTCGTGACCGTGATTCCGATGAAAACGACAATACTTGTCTTTGGACCTCTTGCTAGGATCTCCCTTCAACTTGCCAGGCCACGTCAAGGTCATATCGTCTTTGATCTGCATCAATACCTGATCAATCGAGGCAGTTAACGGGTGAAGTTGGTGAACCTTCCAGTGGGGGTTTGGAGGGCTTACCCTCCCGTCGGTCTCCGGTTTTAGTCATCTTTACTCCCCTATCCTACCGTGCATTTTCTTGCCTTTCCCTCTTCTTGGGTTTCTCCTCTCGGGCTAGCAGCGCGTCTTCTGCATACATGTACTTAGTAGCCCGATAAAGCACATTTGACATAGTCTTTGGATTGTTCTTGTATAAGGAGAACAAAAACTTCCCCTTCCGCAGACCATTAGTGAATGCAACAACAAGTATCTTGTCATTAGCTTCGTTTATCAAAAGAGTTTCTTTGTTGAAATGTGCTATGTAGGACCTTAGTGTCTCGTCTTCTTGTTACTTGATGCTCATCAGGCACGCAGTGGATTTCTTATACCTGTGCCTCTCTTTGAAGTGCAATGTAAACTGCACACTTAACTTTTTGAAGGTACCAATAGAGTTAGGTGTCAATTTACTGAACCATATCCTAGCGGGACCTTTTAATGTGGTTGGGACGGCTTGGCATATAATTTCGTCCGGAACACCTTGTAAGTGCATGAGGGTTTTAAACGACTTTAAGTGGTGCAAGGGATCCATTGACCCGTCATAGGCTTCTATCTGAGGCATACGAAACTTTACAGGAAGGGGGAAGGAAGTGACGGATGCTGTAAATGGTGAGTCCGTTCGGTGGACCAGCTCGTCAAGGTCGTTTGACACCTGCCCCTTTAGGGCGTTCATCATGAAGTCCATCCTCTCCTTCATCATCTACATCTTTGCAACCATATGCGATGGGGCCGTATCTGCGACAGATGGACGGTTGGTACTTGTCGCTCTTGTCTGCTTGGGGCATTGCTGCCTTCTGGTCCTTCTTGGTCCCTCCTTTCGGCGCTAGTGCCCTCTTACTCCTTTCCGTGACTGTTGGGCCCAACATCCCTTTGGTGCAGCTGTTCCTTCAGGTCGTGGTTTTGCTTAGTAAGGCATTCCACAGCCGCGGCTAGGGTCTATACCTGTCTTTCAAGGGTAGTAGTGTGTGGTTCATCTCCGTTATTATTGTTGGTTGCCATCGAGTGAGTGAGTACCATATAATTCTTTGTCTGGGAAGTGGTAATATGGCTGCCATTGTTTCTTCTCCACAGACGGCGCCGACTAATGATGCCAAAAATCGTCAGTGAGTTCCACTGTCCTCACGTGCTCTAGACAGAACCTGCAAAACAAAGACAAAGAAGACCTTGCAGAGAGTACCAGTGTGGTACCGGCCAAATACCCTTCGAAGGTTAAGTTAGAGAGAATTTCTACAACTCTAGAGTGCCAGAGTTAGGAGAATTACGCGTACCTTGATTTGTGAGAGCTTTAGGGTTTTTATAATAGTGTGGAGCTGACATTCGTTTCTTGGCGGAGAAGGTATTTCCTTGTAGAGAAGATTCTCATTAATGATCGTATTTTACGGGATGCTTTTCTTGTAGAGATTCCTCTAATTAGGGTACAAGACATTTCCATGTATAGGCATTCGTGGAGGACAAGCTAAGCCAGGCTGGACCTGTCGACTTCTTTGCACCTGTTGGCCTCTTCTCCCTCGTTAACCACTTGCCTCGTCTGAAAGTTCCCTGTCGGCTTATGGAGGCGCCCATTGGGTACCGGGGTCGGGTCATCGGCTTTATGGTATTGCTTTTTGGTCCTCTCGTCTACTCACAGGAAGTCTGATGGGTACGGAGGAATCGTCGGGTTCCTTGTGTCACTTTAAATCTCTTGCAAGAACATCCTTATCACCCAACTAAGAAAGGAAAAGTGAGATTGGTACAAAAGTGATTCTAACATGATGTTGGGTTGGAATTTTTATTGACATGATAAATTTGGATTAGGCCAATTCCTACACATGGCAGGTATCGTAGGTTGAGGGATTACTAGTAATATTGTCCCGATTGTATTTCTTCAACTCTAGTTTTAAATGCATGTTGTATGATTTGGCAAGTCCAGAAACACCAGCAGCGAGTAATTGGTAATGCTATAGTTCATAAGAGTGTTACTTAAAGTAACTGGTAATAATTATTGCAGCAGTGCAGTTCAAAACTTCAAATCAATTGCTTGGTAATGCGAATGCCTCATTGCAGTTGAAATCAAATACTGGGTTGTGAATGGATATACTGTAGTTGCTAAAATGCTAAATCCAAGCCCTACCCAAAACTCAATTACATTTCGAATTTCAAATATGCTTGAGTAAACAGATAATTTGAGACACAAATGAGAAGCCACCTATTGATCTAAATTAAAAAACTAGGATCATTTTCAATAAATTTCTGACAAAATTGGTTATTTGAGCTGTTGGCTGTCCCAGGAAGATTTTTTAAAGTATTGTACTAAGTTGCCGTAATATTTTCTTTGAAATATAATATAATCGCCATTCAAAAAATATAATGGATAACATTGTAAAGGAAAGCGATAAATGTTTCCAGTCATTTCCATGCTTTCCTCCCACGAAACTGTTTGCCTGCACGCTGTTGTTTTTTCTTCTTCTCTAGTTGAGTCCTTGCTACCTTGGCTTTCTTTGCTGCCATAGGCATATTTTTCTTGTGCTCCTTCTGCCTATTGCTCAGACCAACAGTCTGTCCAATGACAAAATGGTGTAAGCAAAATTCAAATAAGGTAACTATATGATGGCATCATAGCCTAATATAATACTTATCATAGATTGAACACGATAAATCATAAAAAGAAAAAGGACAAGATGTTCAACGCTGTGCTCGATTCTTAATTATCTTGTAGGTTAAAGTTGTAACATTATTGGACAGAAAGAAAGAAACAAAGATAGCATTGGGGAAAAAGAGGGAGAGAGAGAGAGGAGAATCTGAAGCTAAGGCGCTGGTCAAATAACACCTTGAGGAAGAAGAGAGTAAAGCATAGGTTTTCAAGAGATCAAGGAAAGGAAAATTAAACCAAGTATTTTGCCATTATACCCTCCTTTTATGCTATTAGTTTGTGGATAGATTGTAACAAATTAAACTTCAGTACATTTAAGTGAAATGAAGTTGTGTTTGAAGTTTAATTTGATATTTTTGAAACTATAAAATTTACACAGTAGGTTCCAACGCTTATTCGTCTCTATGTGACTCACTGACCCTTGATGTGCGGATTGCAAAGATGGGGGTTTCTTAAAGGATTTGTACTCTTTAAGAAACGACCAACTTTGCAAATCGCATGTCCACACACACATAGGAAATAAAGGAGTTGATAAGAATTCAAGGATTAGTGAGTCAGTTAGCATAAAGGATAGGGCAATGTTCATTTGTAGTTTCTGCCATTAGGATTTTTGTCACAGTCATTGCATTTTCTACCTTTACAGTTATGGTATTTTCTTTCCCCTTATGTTTTTGTTTTCCATAAAAAGGTACAAGTTTATATATTGATTCATATTAGGTCATAGGTTTAAAATTTTGTCAATTAAAGCCACAAATTTATGAAATTATTTCAATTTGAAGCTTTTATCCATCCCCGTTATTTATTTATGTTATTGTGGGCAATGCAGGTATAAAAAAGGGAAACCGTTGATAAAATTTTGTATTTCACCTAAATAACTAACTTTGATTTTTTGGCATAGAAAATTCATTTTCACTTATTCTAAGCAAAACTCCCCTTTCTTTACCATCTATGTTCAATAGCTGCCAACTTGATTTATGATATGTTCCATATGAAATACAAAATTTCATCAATGGTTTCTTGCTTCTTCTTTTTTGCTTTGTTATTGTCAAGAATAACGGAAATAAATAAAATAGATGGATCGAGGCTTCAAATTGAAATGAATTCATAAATTTGAAACGTAATATGAAATGCTGTATAAACTATAGGCCTTTTTATGTAGTCTCTCTCTCTCTTCTTGATATTTGCCGGATGACCAAAAAGTGGTAGCGAATTTCTTTTTCTGTTTTGGGGATGTAAAATTATTTATCATACTCAATTCGTGAAATATCAATATCCATTGATTATTTTAAGTAATAGCATCTAATCTGTTCATTATTTATCATACTCAATGTGTTAGTTGATTTCATACGATGTGTCAAATTAATGTAAATGGTTCCGTTTGGGAAGAAAACATGAATCGGTTGCTTGTGCCCCTATTTTGATAAGAAACCTGATGAATGAAAGAGGATTTCCACAAGTAAATGCAACAATGAAAGAAAAAGAAGCATGGAAGTCTAATAGCTATTTGACCTACTTTGTGGTTACATGGTTAAGGTTCATATGCTGACTGATTTTAGTTGATCTATTAATTTGGTCAGGTACATCTGATGTGGGCAATTGATAAATAGAAGATTATCGATGTTTGACAGCGAATAGGCTATCTGTTATTCCTCAAAGATTTTAGGCAAAACTGTTTGCTACATACAAGAATATACACAAATAACCTGTGGAAGATATGGTATTGGATTATTAATATGTGAAGAGAGTATCTTCATTCCTTACAAGTGTAGCTATTTTCAAATTGTGATGCCATTGGGGGACGCCTAATATTGCATCTACATTTATGGACATTCAACCATATGACATTTCCAATCCCATCAATTGTTGCTTGATAAAACATGTATGTTCTCTAATCTTCCATTATTCTTTCGGCCCTGTGCTTTGAACTTGAATTTTATGCTTTAGTTTCTTCCACTAACCTTGTGTTTATCATACAAACATGGGTGTCGAGAGGAGTATCCATTTGGAAGGCTTGACTGAGGAACAGATCTTGAAGGCACTTGAAGAACTAGTAAAAGTGGTGGGCATCTCTTAAAGCCTGATAGGTCTGCTATTGGATTGTTTGAAATGGAATAAATAAATACAATGGGAAAATCTTCCCACAGACCTTTTTCGTTCAATCAAATAATCAATCCAATGTGTCTTTCCCTAAAGATTTGTATTTGAGTACTATGTGTCTTTGTGTTGTAGCTTGATCAGTTCATGTAATAGCACCTTCCATTTACTCTAACCAATATACCTCTTGGTCAATGTTTGGCTGCAAACAGTGATTTAGTTTCAGAATTTGACCTCTGCTTCGGGTATTGCTTTTACCTTTTTGGTGGTAAAAGGTGGTTAACTAGAAAACTGGTAAATTATAAGTCAATAAATCCTTGATTTAGCTCCACCAATGTGTTTTTTTTTTGGGGGTCTCCTCAAAATGTTGTCTTATATCTATTGTCAATAAAAAACAATGGTTATAAAATTTCCCAGGGAAAAAAAATTGAAGGGTACAATCTAGGGTGTACCTGTTGTTGTATAAATGATATATATATGTGTGTGTGTGTGTGTGTGTGTGTGAGACAACCAGATTAGCACTTAGGAAATCAAATGGTACAAGGGAGCCCAGATCATATTATTTGTAAGACCAAATACTACTTTTGATGTTAAACCCTTTACTTACAGTTGAATACTTGTAGTAATATGATTGGGTAGACTGGTTAGTATTGTTGGAAACTCTACAAACTAATCTAGGAGAGTCTGGGTTTAAACCAATAACAACTGTTGCAGAAACTTCCTGGGAGTGAAAACATAGTGTTAGGGTTGGCTTAAAGGATGTGATGATTAATCAATAAATTTGATCATTTTGTTGGCACAATTACCAGTCTAGAAATCCCATAGTGTTAGGGTTTAAACTAATCTACTCTAGCTGGCACAATTGCCCATTTAAAAATCTCATACATTCCAATTTAATATATCTACTGAATTGGATAGCATTCCCATCTAAAAAAAAAAGTTAGCGTCTTTTGGTATAGCTTATTTTTGTTGATTTATTTTGCTAAACTGTAACTAAAAATAGAGGAAAAAAGGCTAAACCAAACTGACACAAAACTCACTTGAAAAGCAACCTACTTCATTGCACACTTGCAATTAATTTTTTATTAGCATACTGATGCAATTATTTGATAGTGGTTACAAGGATGAAGGAACTGGCTTCAGTCCCTGCTTTTTTTTTTTCCATGACACACATGCTTAGAAGCACCAAAGCAGCAGCAGTCCATCCACAACTCAGAAAGAAACAACACCCAAAACTTAATATCAGTAACATTTTATTATAGTATCGAAACTAGGATGAAACCTCCAAGGATATCCATCAAACATTAACACAAATGACCAGGATTATAATGAATGTATTAAACAGAATTAAAAACATAAACTAAAGTCATAATAATGGAATAAACTTTGCACGTTATCAAATTCCCAAAGCAATGGAAGCACCTGATATAGCACATTATTCTTCATGTGACTCTTACCCAGCTGCTCCAATCCGGGAAACATATCTCCTGTAAATTTTTTTTTTTTTTGGAACAATCTAACATCTAAATGAAATCACTTAATTAATCTCCTTCGGTGTTTCCTCGATCTCCTGCACTGGTGCAGTCCTTTTTGCCCCATTCTCCTGGGTCAGCATTGGGAAACTGTTGATTGATTCCAATTCAGAATCATCACAAAGTTCACCATCATCCTCAGAATCATCATAAACTTCACCATCATCAGAAAACTCATCAAATGATCTTATATCAAGCTGATAGCGGAGTATTCCCCCAATCCCACCAAAACCTCTGCAGAACTGGGATCCTTCTTGAGATTTGTTGGTGACAATTTCAAGTGTGCAACCAAACTTCTTGTATTCAGTAGCAAACCACTCCAGAAGAGGCATATTTTCCTGCACCTCTAATTCAGCAGAGCCAACAGGAGCACGGAAATTACTTTGATCAGCCTCTTGCTCCTTATTCAAGTGCTTTATGATAATCTCACTAGTAGTGCTATTCTTCAACACATACCTATTAATATCCAGATTTTCCCATACAATAAGTATCTTAACAGCACCCATCTCTAAAGCTTTCAGTGTATCATCTACACCAACAACATATTTCCCAGTGTCCAGGCTAATCTCCTCGAAGTATTTGCCTATCAAGCGCTTCTCTTGAATAAATTTCACATTGGACAGGATATCCGAGGACAGCTCGATGGCCTGATTGAAACCAGTCTCCCCTCCATAAGAGACATCTACCACTTTTAATATTTTGGCTTGAAGACGGGGATCAAACATGGCTGACTGACTGAGCTCAGTTTTTAAGTCAGCCGACCCAGCTAGTATTAATCCTGAAACATTGGGCTGGCTGGTGGAAGCATTGATGAAAAATTGAGTGGCAAGCTCTGCTGCCTTCCTCACATAGTTGTGGCGTTTCTCCGTCCGAAGACGGGCAAACCTTCAGGCTGATTGCCCTCCTCTTCCATGTTTCTTCGGAAGGTCAACACTAACTTTATGAAGAATCTCTCTGGTATTACCACTCAAAGTCCCAATAAGGGTCCCTTTACCTTCCATGACAATAAAACCAAACTTTTCATCAGATTCTAAAAGCTCATTCAGCACTTCAGTATGAAACTTGTTGTCACAAAGGTAAAGAGATGTATTGATTGGCCTGAACGGCTCAAAATCGATTGTGACCTTCTTTTCCTTCCCATCCTCAGTTACAATTGTACCCGTGTAGAGCACAAGCCCATTGGGAGGAACTTTGTTGTAAAGTTTAAGCCTTTGCTGTGCAGATTTAATTGCCCCAAGCACAGATTGTTTATTTACCCTACTTTTAATGTTTGAGGCAGTACTAAACTCATCCCCCAACAACTTGGTAACCCGGGATATTTGATCACGCGGAGGCATGATTAGAGAAATCATACTTGTACCATTGCCTCTAGCAGCTTCGAGATCGTTGATCAATTTCTTGAACTTCCACATCTCAATGTTCTTATCAGCTTCTTGTCCATCTGCCATTATGATAGTAGACATAGAAAAAGCTGCAAAAACAGGACCAAAAAAATCAATTCACATTTCTGAACAAAAAGACAGGAGCATATAGGCTAAGATTCCAAACTCGATGATGAACAAGAAAAGTAAAAGATAAATAACAAAATAAAGGTCAAATATGCATGGACAGAAGATATTGTAACTCATGGCAGCAGTGTATTAATTGGAGAATCAAAAAAGCATCATCAGAACGAATGATAAGTTATGTCTGGAAACTCCAAAACACTAGTTCAACATGAACCAACTATCAACGAGGAAACACTATCCAGAATTCCTATTCCAAGTGAAGCTCAAATCTTCCCAACAAGAACCAGTCAACATGCACTAAAAGAACCATGTCTATCTTCACTCTTCAGCCATGTTACAGGCCAAAATGAGACCATATCACCTAATACGTATTATTATGATACATGGAGAGTCAACAATATAGCAGTAGCACTCTTATCATGAGACTAATACAACAGGTATTACTAAATACTAGAACTACTTCAAGCTTCGCAAAAAATTCTAGTGAAATTGATACTGTGTCTACTTGACAATACTATATATGCTTACATATAAACAAATTACCACCACATGAATTCTGAAACAAATCTTGCTAAACTGCACTTGAGAATGAAAACATTCCTTCAATGCCAAACTAGTATAAATTAAACTAATTTGTCAATTATCCTTTAGAAACACTAAAATATCATCTCAAAAATTCGTACTGGCCAAAATGCTTTAATAAAATACTTGGGCATTTCCTAAATATAATTTAGATATGTTATTGCTCCAATAGATTACACAAATTGAGAATATGGAGTAACCTTAAAACTTAAAACAATGACTTGTGTCTATTATACATCTATGGCAAAGTGACAAAGCAATTAAAACATGTTGCTAGCCCGCCCAAACCCAATTGCTAAATAAATAAAGGTAACCAGTTTAGTAAAAGTCCACAGTAGCCACAGAACAATAAAAGCAAATTCTTTAAGTAAATTAAAAAAAAGAAGCACCAAAAAACTAATTAGAACAAATTAAAGCAGAACAAACAATCTTAAAAACTGATGTTCAAAATCCCAATGTATGTATTTCTTTAAGTATAACACGCTCAAGAATATAACAACAATTTTAAATTAACAATTTTGCAAACCATAATAATAATAATAATATTATAAAAAAACGACTAATTTGTCCCCTAAAGCTAATTTGGTCCTAAACACTAGGGAAATAAAATCAACAATAATATAAAACCCTAAGAGAAAAATCAGCAACTTAGTCTTACACAATTTATAATCAGAAATATCCAACAAAAAATCAGCGAAGAATATTCAAATCATTAGAAATCAGGAAAAATCAAAGAGAAAAACAATCAATTCTACAAAGTAGAAAACATAAAAAAACAAACGCAGAAAAACCAAAGACAATAATATAAAACCCTAATCAAAGCCTAATATTAATATCATCAACCATAGATTGAAAGAAAGATAGAAAGAGAGAGATTGAAAAAGAGCTGAACTGACCTGAAGGAGGTTTTGCTTAGATGAGCAGTAAATAAATTTTGTTGTATGACAAACTGAATTTATAGTGCCAAACTAACCTAGTAACTTGTGTTTCACGTCTGTTGTATTCTTGTGTCTCACGTATATTATAACTAGGTTTCCTCTTACGGCCCGTGTGTCCCCATCGAGCTTTGTGGACTTTGCTTTTCGGTGGGCTCAAAGTTACACAATTTGCATAGATAAAAGTAGAGTTGGGCTTTGTGGAAAGAGGGCCTCAAGGCCATCGAAATTTGTGGGTCCACAGTTATACTATAGAGTTTAGAGCATCTCTAGCAGCTTCTCCAAATTTTTGTATTGTTTGGAGAATGAACAGTGACATTTAACTTTTACCTACCCACTTTTTCAAATACACTTTCCAATAGATTCTCTATTCCATTCTCTATTTCATTTAAATATTATTTCTTCATTCTTTCTTTATTTTTTTTTTATCATCATTTATTCTTTCTATATTTATTCCCAACAATTATATTTTTCAGTAGAAAGTGTTATATTCACAACATTTTTCGCAATACTTTCATAAGAATCACATCAAAATCTTATGTGAAAAATTGTTACTAGTTCTAATTTAAACCCACTGTTGAAATTATATTTTTACTTACCAATATTAACTAATAACAATATATTATTTAAAATTTATTGTGAAATTATTATGAAAATATTGTGGTAGAATTTCTAAATTATTATTTCTTTTTTTTATATTATTTTTCATTTCTTTCTTTCTATTCTATCATCCATACGTTTCTCTTTTCTTTTCTTTTTTCTCTTTTTTTTTCTCCACCACACATGTGTACCCATATATCCCATCCCCTCCCTTTTTGTTTTCTCTACTTTCCACTTTCCAGAACCTCCCTCTGGCTTTCTTTCTTTCTCTAGTTCTCTTTCTCAACTTTTTTTTTTTTTTTTTTTTTCATCTTCTTTCTCCAGTTCTCTTTCTCAACTTTTTTTTTTTCATTGTAATAAGAATCAGAGAAATAGGTAAAGAGAGAAAGAACAGATGGGTTAGATGGCTCCGCTCTGCCGCCGCCGCTCGTCGTCCTCTGCCGCTGCCGCTCGTCTTCCTCCCAACGCAGCCCAGATGGTAGATAGCTTGTGTCTTTTTTTTCTTTTTTTTTTTCTTTTTTTAGCTTTTATTGTTATGGTTTGATTAATTTTAAGATTATGTTTTTGAGTTGTATTTTGATTATGCTTGAGTTTTTAGAGATGTTTGAGAGGAAGAATTGTTATGAATTTTTTTTTTTTCCATATTTGCTTGTTCTGATTCAATTTTATTTTAAGAATTGGATTTTGTTTTGTGTTTTGTGTTTGGATTCTGTGAGAAACAGAGAGAATGAGAGAAAAAAAAAAAAAAGAAATCCGGAGGAGAGAGAAAGAATTGATATAATAGTAATTGAGATAATATTTTAAGCAGCAAAATAGGTTTGGAGTTGCTACAGTGTTCTCTAAATTAGAGCATCTCCAACAGCTAATGTAAAGCCAAATTTGGACCACCAAATAGCACTGTTCATGCTCCAGCAGATTCTCCAAACATCCAAATTCTCCAAATTTATTTTTGAAATTGCTACAGTGATTCTCTTAATTTAGAGAACACTGTAGCAACTCCAAACCTATTTTGCTGCTTAAAATATTATCTCAATTACTATCATATCAATTCTTTCTCTCTCCTCCGGATTTTTTTTTTTATTTTTTATTTCTCTCATTCTCTCTGTTTCTCACAGAATCCAAACACAAAACAAAATCCAATTCTTAAAATAAAATTGAATCAGAACATGCAAATATGGAAAAAAAAAAAAAATTCATAACAATTCTTCCTCTCAAACATCTCTAAAAACTCAAGCATAATCAAAATACAACTCAAAAACATAATCTTAAAATTAATCAAACCATAACAATAAAAGCTAAAAAAAAAAAAAAAAAAAAAAAAAAAGAAGACACAAGCTATCTACCATCTGGGCTGCGTTGGGAGGAAGACGAGCGGCAGCGGCAGAGGACGACGAGCGGCGGCGACAGAGCGGAGCCATCTAACCCATCTGTTCTTTCTCTCTTTACCTATTTCTCTGATTCTTATTACAATGAAAAAAAAAAGTTGAGAAAGAGAACTGGAGAAAGAAGATGAAAAAAAAAAAAGTTGAGAAAGAGAACTAGAGAAAGAAAGAAAGCCAGAGGGAGGTTCTGGAAAGTGGAAAGTAGAGAAAACAAAAAGGGAGGGGATGGGATATATGGGTACACATGTGTGGGGGAGAAAAAAAAAGAGAAAAAAGAAAAGAAAAGAGAAACGTATGGATGATAGAATAGAAAGAAAGAAATGAAAAATAATATAAAAAAAAGAAATAATAATTTAGAAATTCTACCATAATATTTTCATAATAATTTAACAATAAATTTTAAATAATATATTGTTATTAGTTAATATTGGTAAGTAAAAATATAATTTCAGCAGTGGGTTTAAATTAGAACTAGTAACAATTTTTCACATAAGATTTTGATGTGATTCTTATGAAAGTATTGCGAAAAATGTTGTGAATATAACACTTTCCATTGAAAAATATAATTGTTGGGAATGAATATAGAAAGAATAAATGATGATAAAAAAAAATAAAGAAAGAATGAAGAAATAATATTTAAATGAAATAGAGAATGGAATAGAGAATCTGTTGGAAAGTGTATTTGAAAAAGTGGGTAGGTAAAAGTTAAATGTCACTGTTCATTCTCCAAACAGTACAAAAATTTGGAGAAGCTGCTGAAGATGCTCTTAAGAGAATCACTGTAGCAACTTCAAAAATAAATTTGGAGAATTTGGATGTTTGGAGAATCTGCTGGAGCATAAACAGTGCTATTTGGTGGTCCAAATTTGGCTTTACATGAGCTGTTGGAGATGCTCTTATAGACTGACTAACTAGAGTTGTGAGTTAAACCCATTTATATATCTACTAGAACTAGACCACTATAACCCCTGTTCCCTGACAAGATACGAAGCTCCAGGGTTTTATCTAGCAGAGACGCCATTACGGCCATGAAAAATGGGTTTCACTCAGCCCAGTTTTTAAAAACAACTCCTCAGGTTCTCTCTCTCTCTCTCTCTCTCTCTCTGTGCTTTTATAAATGTCTTTCTTCAAATAATATTTCTTATATTGCAAGTCCAAGTCCATGCTCTGCTTGACTGCTAGGATGATTACGATAAAAAATATTTTTTAAAATTACGAATTCATGAGCATTTCGAGGTTTATTATACATCAGATACTGCAAAATTTTGCTGAAAATATCTGTATGTATATGTTGTGGAATATGTTGAGGTTGACCGTTGATGGCCAGACTAAAATTTAGTCACTATATGATTAATGTATCCACTACAAATACTTGTTGGGGTGTATTTAATATATGTGGCGACCTGACTAATTTTTTTTTTTTTTTTTTTTTTACAAGATAAAAACTTTAGCCTAATCTAAATGTATATACATGTGAGTCTCCCTCCTAGATATTTGAACTTCGCCTTTGCCTCTCACACCCCCACATAGTTGTGGATATAGTTGTGGACTGAACACCGCACCAAGGGTGCACTGTGGTAACTTGACTAATTTGTTGAAGATTCATAGCTGAAGCCAAAAAAATTTGAGACTAAGGCTTTGTTGTTGGAATATGTTCTAAACTGGCTGATTGCAAAATTGGAAAATTATGAAATCAATAAAGGATGCTTTGGTCCGGAGTCCAGACACCATTGACCATGGTTCAGAGCAAGAGCCCTTTAAGTTTGCTTAGCTTTCTTTTGTTTTGTTTTTGGTACTAGTAGTTCTTACATTTCTGGTCTGACATTGTTTTTTTTTTTTTTTTGGCTCACAATGTTTTCTTAGAGGCATTGCTTTAGTCAAGCTGTAAATACTGCAATTTTTTATAATTGATTCAGATGTATGTGGGTTTCACAGAATTTATTCTTTTCGTTGATCAATTTTGTCCCCTTATTGCTAGGGTGTTCCCAAAGTGAAACTAAGCAGTGAAGAATTTGCGTCTAAATTACTTGATAGAAGATGGGCATTGCCCAGCCCTGATACAAAAATTCACCAAATAATGCTTTCTCAAGCACGAGTAAGAGATAGAGGTGGACCATTTGGTAATAGATCCATGTTAAACAATACTCAACCGTCCTTTGTTGATGACATGGTCTCAAAGAATGATCAAAACCCATCCTTCTATATTGTGAGGGATGATTTGTTGCATCCATTTGTAAATGGAAATAAAGCTAGAAAATTGGATGGACTGCTTCCTATAATTGAAGATCATTCAGTGACTGATGTGGTATGATCATATACTTTATATTCTTTTGAATATAAGATTGCAATTGTGTGTCAAAAATATCTTTTAAAAAAAAAACCTGGAATACAGGCCCTTCCTTGGTTTCCATATTTTAGTGATTTTCCTTTTTGGCTTCTAAAAGTGTAATACTCTTTTATTGATTATTATTTTTTGATAAGTAAATACTCTTTTATTGATACCTAAACATAATGAGAAAACTTAACTTGTGGAGTTATGATATGACCCATTGTTATTTCTTGGACTTACACGCATAGTTAGGATAACCAGATGATAATCTGTTGGATATTAGCATCTGTGCTCTATGCTGATAGAGAGCCAGCCAGAAAAATGTGTGATATGTTTCAGTAAGTTATGTGGAGCAGATGGTTTTAGGCATTTGATCATTTTGAGCTTTTGCAATTCCTTCTTGAGAAGTAAACTTTTGCATTTCCTTGGATGGATATGCCATTGCATCTAGAGCAAATAATTGTCTGAGTCTATTGGTTCTTGCCACAGAAATCTTCCTGAGTGGTGAACCATAGGAGGAACCTTTCCCTTTTTCTTTTTTTTCTTGCCATAAATATGAACAATGTCATATTTAATACCAAATAATATCCTCCTTACCTCTAGGAACTGTCAACTCTCTAGACCAAATAACATTTGAAATGGGACATTTTCTAGGTTACTTGTGGAGGTTGTCAAAGTGCACATGCAGCAGCTGTTGGTAGGAAATTTCTTGCTGCAGTTACATTTGTGTATACACACACACACAAAGTTTTTCACTTCAGTTGGTAGAACAAGCTATAAAAGGGGTTGTTTCTCATGAGCAATTTGCATATCTTGCAGCTGTCTCGTGTGCAGAGAGAGGACTTAAGTCACATTTGCTTCTACGAGGGGAGCAGCCTGAAATTCTGACAGGCTATAACCTGATTTCAACAATGTATGGGAATGTCACATATGTTCCTAGATCTCTATATGCCAATAGGGAAAAAATGCTGCAAACCCATGCTAATCATTTGGTGTCAAGCAATAGTGGTCATGTTGCATGGTTCAATGATATTTTTGAATCTTCCTTTACAACTCAGACTTCTAGTTCTTTTGTGCAAATGGATGCTAATAGAAGTGCTGAAAACTCTCCAAGAAAGGTTGCAATTCTCAATGAAGGTGCAGGGGATGCTGCAGCATTATTAGGTAAATGTTGTGGATTTTCATGTAAAGGAAGCATTGTATTTGTGTTTGCATGTGTGCATATTTCCATGTCCTTTTGAGGATAACTTTTTCTTTCTCATTGTCTTGGCAGTGTAATGGCTTGATGTGGTGGGTTTAGTAAGAGCACTATTGTGCAGGCCCCTATGATTACACTAATGATTTATTTATTTATTTTTATATGCCACATTGCATATTCATATATGCATTTTCTTCTTACTGCGTTCCTTTTTGAAGATTTGGTATTACTTTCAGTTTATTATTTGCCTTTACACCTTTTGCTCAATATTATTGTACTTGATGGTATTGACTTTGATTGAAGGCCAAGGCTGTCAGTTGATGATTTAATGGATGAATATCCTTTTTAAAAAGCTAACTTGGATTACATTAAACTATGCTTTTATGTATCCCTAACTTTTTTGTTTATATGAATTGGCTCTTGTATTACTCATTTGGTGCTGATTGATTGCTACAATTGCTTTACTAAAAATGATTTCTTCTGATAGGTGTCATTCGCCTTGTGTGGTACTTATCCCAAAATCATCTACTTGGAAAAGAGAGGGCCATGAGATTTGTTGTAGATGCTGGTACTGGGACAACTGCTGTTGGTTTAGGACTTGGAGCCCTATGTTTCGGGTGTGTTCCATATGTATTTTATTTTCTTTTGGTTTAAATTACTAAATATTTGAATGATTGCTTTACTTTCTGATGTGGAACACAATATGAAATAGGAAAAAAAGAAAAAGAAAAAAAAACAATAGAAGAAATCCTAGGCTTCACCACCTAGAATCTGCCTGCAAACCCTAGGCATCACCACCAAACAGAGAGAACAAGGAAGGAGACATATTCTCTGCTCATCATAATTATTTTTATTCAAATTCAACTATCCCTTCACGATTACAAGAGCACTATTTTAATAGGGTTTAGGGAGTACACCGATATGGAAATGCCTAATCAAATCCCTTGAAACCCTAAACATTAAAAACTAAATTCAAAATTCAAATTAAAAAATAATTTCAAATTTAGAAACAAAATCTTAAAGGGATTTGATTTAATGCTCCCTGCATCATACTCCTCTGGTTGGAGAAAACTTGACCTCGAGTTTTAAAGTGGAGAATGATCAAAACTCTAGCACGTAGTTTTTGCGTCAATATAGGAACCACTGTCGGGAGCACGGAGGATAGTGAAATTTTACATTCCATTGCACCATTAAATTCTTCTAGGATGACAAAATGAATGTGTGGAATCACCGCAATCTTGTCTTGAACCATAGGAAGCACCATGGTATCCACTTTCTCTACTTTGTCAAGTTTTTTGTCATCATGCACCATTGAAGGCTAATCAAAAGCAGATTCATCAACTTCCACTATCAAATCATGTGCACCCTCTAATGTTCCACTTCCTTGTGGAACCTTCTCTTCATCAAGGATATCCTTTTCAACAATGGGCAATAAATCTGACACTTCAATGTTTGATGAGCCTCCTCGAATAGCCTCCCAAAATTCAAGCCTCATAAATGCATAATAGAGTCTACTAATACCAAAAGGAAATAATACAAATGCAAATTCGAAATAATGGCTAACACAAAATGAAGGAAATAGAATCAGAAATAACTAAAAATCCATGCTCTAGTGTCTACATGTAAATATTGTCACGCCCCAAACCCAACCAAGAGGGCTAAGCACAATGGCTGCACACTTACAAGGTTTTTCACCTTACAAGCATGCAAAGGCCTTCAAAGAGCAATGATAAACCTTGACAATTGTCATATTAGATCAAATCCAATTAAGTACAAAAGTCCAAAATAATAATAATTTCCCAACATCTTTAAAAATAGACTAAATCTCATAAGACTATGAGTCTAAACAAAAGATAATTTTAAACATAAAAGTCCAAATCTTATTCCTACAATTCCTAAACTTCACTCATGCACACATCCCAACAAAAGCCCATAAACATGCTACTCTTCAGGATCATAATCTAAAAGGGAAAGAGAGGGGAGGGGGGGGGGGTGAGTTGACAACTCAATAAATAACCAAATCCTAACGGGCTAAAACAAGGATATAGATAAACAAATTAATACATTGTAGATAAGATCAAATCTTTCATATATATATCAAAAGTTATAATATACTTTAGGTTCCAAAAACATTAAAAGTTTCATGCACTCAAATAGTTCAAATTCTCAAACCGATTCATATTCTAACAATCTTTAATGACTATGGTCACTCTCTATTCCCATGACTAGGTATCAAATTTAGATGAAACTAGTTTCATACCAATATATATCTCCCATTAGCTGGGTCCAAAAACACAATAGGCTCGTGATGCTTAGATGAAACTAGTATTATTGCCAATGAATAACTCCCATTAATTGGGTATCAAAGATTCAGAGCATAGTTAGATTGTCCAAATCATATATATTAAATCATAATTCAAACAAATTATCAAATGCATATAAAAGTCATATATAGTAAATCAAATACATTATGATGTTTCTTTATTCTGTACTTTAAATATTGTAACAATTGTAAATACAATAGTATAAACAAATATATAACCAATTTGGATAAAGGTTACTTACCTTAACCAGCACCAAGGATGCACGGACGCGGCTCCCAGGCCGGCACACCCGCGTCCGACGCGGCGGGACGCGGCGACGCGGGAGGGACGCCGCAGACCGCGCGTCCGTCCCGCGTCGTGCCGTGTCGCGCCACGTGGCAGATCCCGACTCGGGCCGACGCGGCCAAAATCGGCCCCGACGCGGCCGAAATCGGGCCGACTCGGTCCGTATCGGCCGTATCGGCCATATCGGCCGGCGACCGATACAGCCGAAACAGACCGAAATCGGCCGTGAAAATCGCCGGAGAGGCCGAAATTCTGGCCTTAGATGCGTTTCTTGCCTTATTCTTTCTTTGTTTTGTGAATCAAGTATATTAATGTGTTTTTTAAGAATATTTTAATAGTAAAAATATATAGAAAATATAAATAAAAATATTTTTAATAATTTTTTAATCGCCGAGTCTCGCCGCACCCGCACCCTACTTTTTCAAAAATTGCCGAGTCCCGCACCCGCACCCGCACCCGCACCCGAGTCCCGAAACGCACTCGTGCTTCATAGACCAGCACACCACAATATGCACTTCTCCCTATCATTTCCTCTAAAATCCTTAGAATCTTAGATACCACCTAAAACAATTCACATGTACTATTTACTTAACAATTGGGTAATTAAAGAAAATCTTGCAATGGTACCTAGCCAAAAGAGAAGCTTCTAAATATCCAATGATTTTTCCACTATCATCTCTACTACGGTTTATTGTAAGGCTATATTCCACTTTCTACAAAACATAAAATTTGTCAAGTCCTATGTAATAACTCTGCTTATATTTATTTCATGCCTCCTTAATTGTATTGTAAAAATCACCACTATCAATTCAAACACCCAAATATCCATATATTTATAAATACATTTTCTTTACTTTTCTGTTACAGTTAGTTCCTAGATTTAAAGCCTATGGAAGAAAAAGGTCAAAGCCAAAATCCTTGGCACTATATGATATAGGACCCACGCTAGAAAAGACAAAGTAGCATCACTTGTATAGGGCCAAGGATTTCTAGCATGAGTCCTATATTGTATAGTACAAAGGATTTTGGCTTTGACCTTTTTCTTCTATAGGCTTTAAATCTAGGAACTAATTGTGTCAGAAAAGTAAAGAAAAGGTATTTATAAAAATATGGATATTTGGGTGTGTAAATTGATGGAGGTGATTTTTACAGTACAATTGAGGAGGCATGAAATAAATATAAGCAGGGTTGTTACATAGTATAATGTGAAATATAGCCTTACAATAAACCATAGTAGAGATGATGTGGAAAAATCATTGTATATTTAGAAGCTTTACTTTTGGCCGGTTATCGTTGCAAGATTTAGATAATTTGTAATTACCCGATTGTTGAGTAAATAGTACATGTGAATTGTTCTAGGTGGTATTTTAGAGGAAATAATAGGGAGAGTGTGATGTGCTAGTTGAAGTAAGTAACCTTTATCATAATTGATTATATATTTTCTTATTCAACTGTATTTGCAATTGTTACAATTTTATACTACTATAAAGAAACATCATAAATGTATTTGAATTTTACTATATATGACTTTAATATGTATTTGAATAAGATATATATTTGTTTGAATTATGATTTGGACATAATACTATGCTTTGAATCTCTAATACCCAACCAATGGGGGTTTATTCATTGGTACTAATATTGGTTTCATCTGGGGCATCACGAGCCTATTGTGTTTTTGGACCCAGCTAATGGGGGATATACATTGGCATGAAACTAGTTTCATTTGAACTTGATGGCTAGTTACAGGGATATAGCATGACCATAGTCATAAAAGATTGTTAAGATTATGAATTTGTTTGAGTATTTGAACTATTTTATGTCCATGAAACTTCTTATGTTTTTTTTTTGAAACCCATAGTTTATAATATAACTTTTGATATATGTGAAATATTTGATCTTATGTACAATGTATTATTTTGTCGATCTATATACTTGTTTCAGCTAGTTAGGATTTGGTTACTTAATCAATTGTCAACTCACCCCCTCTTTCCTCCTCGACGATGATGGATCATTCTCCTTTGACTTACACCTTCGGGCACCACCTAGGATTTTTTAACTCAACAGGTTCGAGTCCTTCTCACCCAGAAGAGTTGATGCAGAACCAGAGCATGGACTTTTTAGCTTTAATTTCCCTTTGTTAGCCTGTATTTCGGATTTGCATTTTTATTATTTCCTTTTGGTATTAGTTGACTCCATTATGCATTTATGAGTTTATTTTGGGAGCCTATTTTAGGAGGCTCATCAGACATTTTTTTAGTTGTGCATTTTGAATTATGAAAATATTTTAGAGATTTTGTCCAATCGTGTAGTGTTTGGTGGTGAAAACTAAGGTTTTGTACTTCTTTCTCTTAAATTTAGTGTTCCATATACTTGTTCTACACCACTTTCTCATGGGAATAAGTTTTTATTGAAGTACAATATGGCTGGCATTGTAAATGCTTTTATTGCTTCCTGTCAGGCTCCCTTGGGAGGTAACTGCTATAATGCTGGCTGATACCGTTGATGGGTACAAACAACAGGAGAGACGCTTGGTTTCTGATTTCAAGAGGTGTTTTGGTTTTCATCTTATTGACCACGGCTTAAATGAAGTAGATCATGGAATAGTGAAGTGGGTAGAACGTTGCCATCCAAGAAAGTAATCTGTTATTTCCTTCTCTGGTTTTATTGTTAACATCATTTTCAATTGAACATTCGTATATTCTTCATACTCTCTGTTTTTTATATGAACTAGTCCTTGTGCAAAGGAGGCCAGCAACTAAACTTAATTTAAATGGGAATTTTTTTTCTTAAGAATTTTGATTTTATATTGTCAAAAAATAATTAAGACATGGCAGGATGAAATTTGTTCCTTTTCCATGTGTCTCCACTGAAACTTAATACCGGTCATAACAAAAGGTTTTTTCTTTCTTCCTTTTTTTTTTTTCTTTTCCAAATCAAAAAATAGGAAGAGCCTTACAATCCAAGAGTAAGGAGTATGTTTCCACTTTTTTGAAAAGAGAGAAGACTAATGTGACATGCTGAAGTCAGTTTTTTAGATTTCAGTCATATTTGTAAGGGTGAGTCATAGCTATTGATGGCTGTATCAGGAATAGGTGTTGCCATTGACTAGTACCTACCTTCCAATACGCCATACCTCTTATTTAATTTTGCTATATGCTTCTCTTATTGGTAGTCTGAAGCAGAACTAAGACTGAATGTAACTGGAAGGGGATATAGGTTTGCTAAGAAAAGCAGTTAGATGTATGAGGAATCTACAAATCAAAGTATAAATTCATAACAAATAAGAGAGAAATTTGGTATCTGAAGAAAATAATAGTGAATATGTAGCCATTACAAATACTTTTTTCAATGAGGGTTGATCATTCAACAATGCACGGGATGGGATCTTGCAATGATTTTGTTTTTGGCATGCCATTTAATGTAATACTATTCTCTAGTATACTGTTGCAATATTTATTCCAAATTGCAAATACTTACCCATTAACTGTAACCCACTTTTGAACTATCGATATGTCTTTATTTGGGTAGTGTTCTAGAGAATTGTAGCGTTAGTTTCAGCAGAAATGGAAACAACAAAATATGAGCTTGTTGAAATAGGGGGGATGAGGAAGTTCAAGGAACTAAGGGCCCGTTTGGGTTGAGGGGGAAAGGAGGGAGAGTGGAGGGGAGTAGAGTAGAGTTGGTTGAAAATAGGCTAATTTTGAGCCAAATCTACTCTACTTCACTCTACTCCTCCTCTTCCCCCTCAATCCAAACAGACCAAAGACTGAAAAAATTTGAGCTTGAGGAATTTGTCTTTTTTATCTAATGATGGAAACATTTTCAATTAGGAACATCTGACATCTATATCAATAAGTTGCATTAAATTATCTCCAATCTTTTCTTCTGTTTTTCCCTGCATTTGTTTGGCTTACTAAACTCAACTCAACTCTCTCTCTCTCTCTCTCTCTCTCTCTCTCTCTAGGTTTGGCAATGTGTTGGACGGGGAAGTAGAAGCATGCCAACAAATTGCACAGCAAACTGGTATTCTGGTGGATCCCATATATACTTTAGCTGCATGGGAAATGGCAGCACTTCTTAGTGAAAAGGAGGCAAAAGAGGCTGTAAAAGTGGTTATGCTCCATACTGGGGGCACGCTGGGCATTTTTGGATTAGCACAGAGGTACAGACCTTACTTCCATACACTCAAGGATGGATTGTGGGTTTAAAAGAAGATAGCAAACAATTAATTTTATACACTACAACCCTAGGCATTATTTTCTACATTTAAACTTTCCATTGCTCTCTGATAAGTGTGATAAAAAAAAATGTTATTATTATGTAGTGTACTTCCACTGTTGTTTGACTGAGTGTGTGTGTGTCAGTGTATCACATTAGTTTGCTGCCCATTCTTGACATTTCTGTTTATTTGCTTTGTTTAATGTAATATCAGTGCATTCCTTTAGACTTTTGCCATGAACGTGGTTTGCAAGTAATTACCTTCATCTGTAAAGATTAGTCTTGACTCAAATGGTTAATGGCCATCTTGGAGGAAAAGAAAAATGTACAGTTTCCTTGACAGTCCCAAAATGTAACCTGGGCAAGAATAATTATGGGACTCGTAACAAAGAGATTAATAAACAAAAAAATAGTATTGATGACAGCCAAGATTGATGCTGGAATTTTCATGAGTGTGAGCCAACTGAACTTGATGGTGCCTGTAATTGTACGAGTCATCGAATAATAGATTAGATTCGACCTAAAAAATAAAATCAATTGATATTTTGGCATTATGGTAAAGAGTGTATCATGAAGTGGTTGTTACAAGTTCAAATCTAGACCTAAAAAATAAAATCAATTGATATTTTGGTGTTATGATAAAGTGTGTATCATGAAGTGGTAGTTACAAGTTCAAATTCAGATTAAAAAATAAAAAATCAATTGGTATTTTGGTGTTATGATAAAGAGTGTATCACAGCAGTCGCTACAAGTTCAAATCCTATTAAGCCCACCGATTCATCTGTGGATTGACATGTGCATTGTGTAAGGTAACTATTGGTGGTGTTCAAATTGTACGTACGAACACTGATTTTTGAGAATAAACTAATTGCTGGCTAGGATGTGATTGTTGCTCAGTTTTGGGCTGTGCATCTTCTAAAATCAACCCAGACCTGAACATATAACCTGGCCCACAATCAGACTACGGCTAAAATGCATAAATACTTTTAATTTAAAACTATGTAATTCTGCTTTGAAACTCAATTTTAATAAAATTGAATTTCATGTAAAATTCAATATTCTCATAATCGAGTTTTAATGTGTATTTTTAAGTAAAGTTTGACATTAATAATATCGAGTTTCACTTAAATTTTTAAAAAATTTTAATGACAAAATATACATAGAACTTGATATTGTTAATGTTGAGTTCCACTTATAACTTGATTTTAACAAAATCGAATTCAAAAAATAAAGATATTTTATTAAATACTTTGAAAAGAGTGATATTTTACTGCATATTTTTAAAATTTAGTGTATTTACCCATTTTAGCCCGGAACTCTCTGCACAAAAGTATCCCTATGCATCTATGTCACATCGCATGGCAGAAACTGAGAAAAATCATGGTTGCAATAGCCATCTCCAATGATCAATTTTTGGTCTAGGTGTGACTGCTATAGTAATGCTTCAGCCTTCAAGCACAACTATTTTTGTGTTAATCAATTGTATATATATATAATCTCTCTCTCTCTCTCTCTCTCTCTCTCTGTGTAATCAGGAAGGTTAAGAAATAAGAAGTAATATAATATTCACATGGGGTTGCTTCTAAGCATAGTTAATATATATTTAACATTCTTGATGACAGTGTTAAGTTTGATTAAAAAAAAGGGTGGGGTTAGCACAAGATATAATTGAAGGTACCTAGAATCTCATTCCCACCCAGATACGAAAATGCCCATTGTCTAGGAAATCTCTGCTTTTCTCAACACATGTTGCAATTGTGAAACGATTCGCCACGGTGACAAGACACGACGACATGGGTCCGCATTGCGCTCACGCTTTTCGAGAGAAGATTAGTTCCTTGTTAAGCCAAAATACATATTGGGGTCACACCCTTACCTGTATCTTGGTTTTGGTTTGGTTATTGGCTAAGGGAAAAGGCACTCCGGGTAACAAGGGAAAAAAGCATTGAGAATGGATGGTCCACTTGTTTCGACCGAACTAGCAAGCTAACCAAATGTTTTTCTTACTAGATAAGTACGAATTATGACATCATAATTTGAAAAATAAAAGGATTTTGCTAATATGTGTCTTGAGGGAATACAATAATTTTTATTTTTTGAAAAAATTTTCTCAAAAATTGAAAAAACATTGACAGTTTTTTCAATTTCCGACAAAACATTTCTAAAAATGGATAATCTAAGGACACACATTAACCGGATCCAAAATAAAATATAAGAAAAGGCAACCCACAACACCATTTACCTGGTCTACCTTATCTCATAAAAATAGTGCAGGCACGTTTTGGCCGACAAGGGCCAAAATGTTAGAATAAGGGCTAATTTTGTTAAATAATATAATTTGAAGAAAAATTTAGGAGAATAACTTATTTAATTATTGTGGGTTCTAGTTAGCTTAACTGGTAAAATCTCTTATGGATGTATAAGAGATCTGAGGTTCAATCCCGGCCTATACCAAAAATTGATTGGTGTTTTGGTCTGATGATAAGATGATAAAGAGCTATCATTAGGAGTGGACGCCATAAGTTGAAACTCTCTTAAAAAAAAAAAAAAAAACTTATTTAATTATGTAGCATTTTTTTGGAATTTGAATTTGTCAAACTCGAGTTCCAAGTGAAACTTGAGTTTCGCTTGGAACTTGAGTTTACCAAACTTGAGTTCTAAGCAATATGACAATTTGATCAAATATAATACTTGGAACTTAAACTTGAGTTTAAAAAGTGTTAAAGAACTAAATAAGTTTGGTTGGATGCCTTTCTCCTAAATTTTTCCTAAAATTATTCTCTTTGGCAAAAAAGGCCGTTAGAATAAGCTCAAAATTCTATTTGGGTTCTTTAATGTGAGATTAAATAGAGAAATTCAAGCCCAAAATTCCAGTATTCCATAAATAGAGACTAGTGATGTATCGCAAGAACAAAATTAAAGTGCAAACCAACTAAGAGATGGAAAATATGCATAACATACTAAGTCTAAAACTGTTTACACATATAGCATGGGGAGGAATTTGGGAGAGGTGGTGAGGGAGAGAGAGAAGACTCATTGGTACTACTATTTTCACCTTTAAACTTCAAAATGTTGTAAATCTTAAGTGACTGAGATGGTTTTTGCCCTGAAGTTGTGGTTTTAGAGGCAAACCGTTAATTGGTTGTGTTTGATCTGATTGAAAGTTTTAAATCAAGCTTGGGACATCCTTAGAGAGTGGTTTTTAGCTAATGGCTGAAGCTTTTGACTACCAACATGCTAAAATTATGTTTTGGTTGAGCTTGCTTTTGTCTGGATAAGATTGGCTTACTTTTAGCATCAATTAGGGAAAGCTTCGACCAAAGCTCATTGATTGCTCTTCCCTAGCTAATTCAAAACATTAGGAAGTTGCTTTTAGTGGCAGCTGGCCAAGGAGGCTAGCAAGGCTTTAGAGGCTAAAATGGGCTAGTTAGTAAACTTCAACCACATATAACAAGAGCGGTATATTTTCGGTTGGGTGAAAATTTTGGGTACCAAAACCCTTTTCATGAGCTCTAGATGTTGCAAGTGTCCCCAACCCACTTTGCAAAATGCATGGCATGGGCTCATGCAAAAGGCCTTAAAAAATATACTCGTACCTTCCAAACCACACTCCGTTAAATTCTCCTTATGTTACAGGGGCTTGGGCCATGCTTTAAAAAAAAAAAAAAAAAATTACAATACATGAATTGGGCTTGTAGAAAATGTGTCTTGAAAATAGGTATCAATAAATAGTGATACAATTAGGGTTGTGAATGAATCATGTTGTTCATAAATAGTTGGGTTTGGCTTGATAAATAATTTGTTCATGTTTGTTTATTTATAAACAAGCCAAGTTCAAGTCTTAATTTTAGGCTTGTTTAATCAATGAGTGAAACCTAAACAAAAATTTTCATGAATAGGCTCGTGAACAATAGAGCTTAATGAAAGACAAGTTGAGTCTAGGCTCGTTTTTGGACTTGGTAAGAAGCTAGAAATGGGCTTCACAAATAAACTCATTTCTTACTAAAACTTTAATTGATTAGGAGTTGGAACTACTCGTCCAAACCAAATGGGCTCAATAATAAGCTTGATATGGGCTTAATAATGTACTTTTATTGGATTTCGAGTTCAAGAACTTGATATAGAGCTTGACCTTGACTTGGCTAATGAATCAACTTGAACCAAGTTGAGCTTAAGCTTTTGGACCTTTTTGAAGAGTTCACGCTTGAACATTGTTTATAGGCTTCGTTTGAACATTGTTTATAAAACGTAAAAGTTAATAAGGTCTAAATTTTAAAAGTGGTAACTATAAGGTGCAATAATCCTAACTATTATTGCACTGGATCAAAATAGTCCTAACATTTCCTTTGTTTAAATGTTTGTTGATTATTTAAAAAAAAAAAAAAAAAAAAAAAGAGTAGTGTCTTGATGAACCTTGAAATTCAACCCATGTGGCAAAGAAAATATGTGATAATCGTCCAATGTGACCCAAAAACGTAATAGCTAATGAAGAAAAATAAATGGGTTAGTGCTTGTTTGAGCCCAATATTCCATACCCAATAATTGCTTATTATTTTATTGTCCAATATAGAATTTCTGCTTGACGAAAGACCCAAAAAAGAGTCCTCAGCACTTGGTTTACTTAAGATTTTGGGTAAAAAAAAAAATCCAATTCTCTTGGCTGATAAGCCTGATATGATTAAGAATGCTAGAATACTCGTAACATTTTGAAGTTGAACTGCTTGCATTTCATTTTCCTGATGAGTTAATAGGGGAATATATATATTTTTGATTTGATTTGAATAGGGGAATATATGATTGCTCAATGCCGCACTATTACGAATTTACAAAAAGGCTAGTCTGGAATTAAGTAGTCACCAACATATACCATATGGAATGTCTCCGTGTGCTTGGAACCCAATATAGTAACCTCCTTAATATAGGGTTGGTGGACAGCAGGGAAACCATCCCTTTCACTCACTTTTTGAGGTCACAAAACAAAAGCGAATCCATTTACATACACAAAGAGAGAGAGAGAGCGAGAGAGAGAGAGAGAGAGAGGTGGCCCATGAATCATGTGAAGAAAATGGGGAACACAACAGCAGAACCTATGGTGCATTTATGCTACTAGGTATAAAATATAAAGTTTGTGATATGTGACAACTATAAAATTATCAAATTGATTTTGATAGTAGTGGAATATGATGTTTTACCCATCAATCAAGCCCACATTACAGTAATAATATTGGCTTTATGTCTAACTCGCTCAAGTGCAAAGAATTTCAATTCATGGGCATTCACATGTTTTAGGCTTTTAGCAGGCAAAACAGAACCGGTTTATTCAACAAATATATAAACTACAGGATTTCCTATCCTACTTAAACCAATTTAAAGTTTACTTTTTTATATTCTAGTACATTTTTTTTTTTTTTTTTTTTGAGAAAGAAATTGAAGACTTAAACCTCTCTATACCAATTAAGACATAATTTCTACAATATGGTCAAGGGTATTATTTCAAGAAAATTGTATTTAATAGGATGTAGAGATTGAAAATAATAATAAAAAATTGCAAGAAACATTAATTTGGATTAGATGAAGTTTACTAGGTCATTGCTAAGTCTTTTTCTTTTTAAGTAAATGGCAATGCTAAAACGTAGAGGAGGAGTTAATGGAAAGTAGAGAGACCAAAATCAAAAAGTGCATACTCAATTGTCAATAAGGAAGTATCAAAAGGTTTGAATGTGGTACCCAAGGAAAACACTTTGATAAAAATATAGACAATGGAAGACGTGGAAGGGGAGACAATAGCATGCAAAGTATCGAAGACATAAACTAAATATATACTTTGATTAAGGTGGTTCAGTCATTGGAAGTCTCGTGTTGGACCTTAGACTGGAAACTCCGGCGCACGTGTGTTGGTCTTGACTCATAACCCTTTCTACAGTTTTTTTTTTTTTTTTTGACGGGTGATCAACTAATTATATGTGTTATTATTTAGATAGCTTTATTGCTAATCATGACATTCACTTTTATTTTTCTCCCTTCATAAGCCTAAACTCACTCCTTAATTCAACAAAAAGAAAAAGAAAAAATCATTTTGATTCTTACCTTTTAAGTTCAATGTTTATTTAATCTCTGCATATAACACTCCGTTTGTTTTGAAGAAAAATATTTTATATGTAAAACATTTTACATTATTGGTGTTAGAGGTTTGATGATTGTATTGTTGGAATTGACAGTCAAAAAGGTGGCTTTGGCGACCACTATTAGACCGGTGTCTTTAGTGACTGAATTGCTAAAATTGATTGTTGGAATGACATCTTTAGTTATTAGACCTCTAGCACTAGTTGTTAGAACTGTGTCTGAATGTCTCCGACGATTTGATTGTCGACACCAGTCAGTAGAATGACAACTCTAGTGATCAAACCCCTGATACCCAGGGGTGGAGCCATGCATGTACTTGGATGGGGGGCCATGGCCCTCCCAAAATTATGAAAAATTTCTTAATATATATATAAATATATATTTATTTATTTTAATATTTTCAAAATTTAGCTTACAAAAATAAGAGTTGGACTCTTCAAATATTTGAATTAGTCCAATGATGCTCTTAAAAAAAATAAAAATTGGTCCAATAGTTTTAGAGACAACTTTATTTTTCACAATTTTATTTTTTATTATAAAATGTACTCTTATATCTATTAAATATTTGATAAAGTTTGGTATTAAACATGTTTGGATATATCTTTTTTAACCCGTCATGTGGCGATTAACAAGTCATTGACTCATTAAAAAAAATCTTGTCACGAAAACTATACATGAAATGTCTCTCTTTTGTTACCACGTAATGGGTTAGAGTAAGATAATTTCAAATATGTTTGGAGCATAACTTATTCCTCCATGTTTTGGATCATTCATGATTTTGAAAATTTTATTAGTTCAATTGAAATATTTTTTACTTTGGTATAAAATTTGATGATTTTTATTGAAAGCGCAACTTTTTAAGAATTTCACTATGAAAATAGTAAAAATGAATTTTATTTTATGAAAGTTCACATCAAACATAATTTTGATTGAAAATATTAAACTCTTCTTTTTGTTGGGTGTGTATATATATAACTTATCAAATAAAAAAGCGTGTGTATATAATAAAAAAAGTGTGTGTGTGTATGTGTGTGTGTGTGTGTGTGTGTGTGTGTGTGTGTAAGGGGGGGGGGGAGGGAGTTGTATTGATAAATATATTAATGACGTAACTTGACCCTCCAAATAAAAATTCTTGGCTCCTCCCCTGCCAGTACCAGTTGTTGGAGTAACAGTTCAGGCCATCTAACTAGTGACCTAGCAACCAAATGGGGTGAGGGGAGGCCACTATGTGTTTTTGTACAATTTTTACCAAAATTTTAAAGGTAAAAAGTTTTACAATTTTTTGTAAAATATTTCACGGTCAACAAAAAATATTTTATAAGTTTGACTTAGTTTTACATGCAAACAAACATCTGAAAATGAGAAAAGATTTCCCAAAAAATATTTTATTTCAAAACAAATGAAAGGGTTAGTTCATGTTATTTTAAACTTGATTGTTGGAATGACATCTTTAGTTATTAGACCTCTAGCACTGGTTGTTAGAACTGTGTCTCCGATGATTTGATTGTCGACACCAGTCAGTAGAATGACAACTCTAGTGATCAAACCCCTGATACCCAGGGGTGGAGCCATGCATGTACTTGGATGGGGGGGCCATGGCCCTCCCAAAATTTTGAAAAATTTCTTAATATATATAAATATATATATTTATTTATTTTAATATTTTCAAAATTTAGCTTACAAAAATAAGAGTTGGACTCTTCAAATATTTGAATTAGTCCAATGATGCTCTTAAAAAAAAAAAAAATTGGTCTAATAGTTTTAGAGACAACTTTATTTTTCACAATTTTATTTTTTATTATAAAATGTACTCTTATATCTATTAAATATTTGATAAAGTTTGGTATTAAACATGTTTGGATTTATCTTTTTTAACCCGTCATGTGGCGATTAACAAGTCATTGACTCATTAAAAAAAATATTGTCACGAAAACTATACATGAAATGTCTCTTTTGTTACCACATAATGGGTTAGAGTAAGATAACTTCAAATATGTTTGGAACATAACTTATTCCTCCATGTTTTGGATCATTCATGATTTTGAAAATTTTATTAGTTCAATTGAAATATTTTTTACTTTGGTATAAAATTTGATGATTTTTATTGAAAATGCAACTTTTTAAGAATTTCACCATGAAAATAGTAAAAATGAATTTTATTTTATGAAAGTTAACATCAAACATAATTTTGATTGAAAATATTAAACTCTTCTTTTTGTTGGGTGTGTATATAAATAACTTATCAAATAAAAAAACGTGTGTATATAATAAAAAAAGTGTGTGTGTGTGTGTGAGGGGGGGGGGGGAGGGAGTTGTATTGATAAATATATTAATGACGTAACTTGGCCCTCCAAATAAAAATTCTTGGCTCCTTCCCTGCCAGTACCAGTTGTTGGCGTAACTGTTCAGGCCACCTAACTAGTGACCTAGCAACCAAATGGGGTGAGGGGAGGCCACTATGTGTTTTTGTAAAATTTTTACCAAAATTTTAAAGGTAAAAAGTTTTACAATTTTTTGTAAAATATTTCACGGTCAACAAAAAATATTTTATAAATTTGACTTATTTTTACATGCAAACAAACATTCGAAAATGAGAAAAGATTTCCCAAAAAATATTTTATTTCAAAACAAATGAAAGGGTTAGTTCATGTTATTTTAAACTTGATTTTCGCTAGTAAGTTAACAGAAAAATTAACATGAATTAAATTGACTATTTCCAAAATGTAAATATTAAATTGTCAATAACCCAAAATGTAGAGAATAAAATAATCTTCTCACATAAAAAAAGGAAAAAAAAAAAAAATCCTAAACTCACTCCAAAACTTCCAATAGGACATTCACTAAGTACAATTTGTTGCCCCCTCTATCTAAGACTATATTTCCTACTCGGTATATTTGTCAATTTTCATCTTTTTAGAGTTCTTAGAGCATTCACATTAATCTCACCTATTTAATATTTCAGCAAAAATTTATCTAAACTCAATTAAAACAAACGTGTATCAGCCTCACTAAATTAACTAAAGTTTTTAAAGAGGATAGTCTCATCTCTACATGTAGTGACTAGTGCGCCTCTATCCTCGCTACATTAAATTCAATGTTGATAAAGTATTGAGGTTAATGTATGTGTATGAAAATAACATATAACTAAACTAGCAAAAGTAGAGTTTTTTAGATTAGTTTAGCTAAATATTTGAGGAGACTAATGTGAATTCTCTTATACACAATTCTAGTGAAGTTTTTCAAAATTGTATTTATTTATTATGAAATGAATAAATTGAATAATGTTAGGTCATTAATAATTTAATAATAGATATCAAAGGGAAAAGAAAATTTATGAACTTGATAAATTAGCTAAAAATGGAGAAGAAAAAAAAGGGGAAATCTTTCATCTCAAGGAAAAGATCTCCAAATACCCCCTCCCCTTTTTCCCTAGCATAATTAGTGTTGCTATGAATGTCAAGAGAAGTGTTTGAATAGGAAATATCCATGTGGAGCATAGGAAATTTCTCCGAACACTTCCATTTTCTCTTCCACAAACTGTGACTGACCATAAAGTATAAACAGATGATAAAGACTGTTGATTGTAGTTGACTGCAAACTTTACGAAGACTGGTGGGGGCATTAACGCAAAATCATCTAATTAAGCACCATATGAGTTTAAAAATCATGCCAGTTTTTCCTTTACTTAACAAAAAAATAATCATAAATACTCCTTTTTTTTTTTTTTTTGCTTGGATAAATCAGCTCGTCGGTTTTTGCTTTTTCGTAATTTTACCCACTGCTTCCAATAAAGGTTTTGTTAATTGTTTTTTTGAGGAGATGTTTGTTGAAATTAACTACAGGAGTACATAAAACCCCACTACTGTTGTTTTCCGGTAAAACATGGAAATCTATTAAATTTGAGTAAAACACTTAATTCAAAGTAGTATTATTTTATGTATAAATCATTAAAACTTCCAAGATAACAAACAACAGGGGGTGTTTGGTAGTGGTATTTAAACAATAGTTTTCGTTGTTTAAACAATACAACACGTATTTCTACAACATTTTTTCACTTACATATATTTTCACAATACTTAAATAACGTTACTAGAATAACATTATTAAATAGGCCCTAAATTGCTTATAGGATAACTTTCATCCATATTATATTCACATAAAACATTACTGAGGTTAATTTGGGAGTTAAGTGTTATATAATTAATATAATTTACACATAAAATAATACAATATAACATGGGATTAAGTGTTATAGACTTAAAACTTCAAGAATTTTTTGTTTTATAGGAACATTGCATAAAGATTTTATTTATTTTTCTCATTTAACAAAAATGGTTGAATAGGAAGAAAGAGAGAATAGACGATTTAACCTTTAAAAATTTATTTTGAATCTTGTAGTTTAGGTAGGTTTCAAATTAAACCATATAGATTAATAAGTTACAAACTAAATATTTAACTTTTTAAGTCATTTTCAATTCAAACACGGTCTTCTTTTTCTCTATGTAAGTAATAGCAAGGGTGGATATTTGAATTAAAATGGATTCAAAGAGTCCATTTATAGACATAACAAAAATTTCAAAATTTTTTTTTTTTAGAGTTTCAACCTATGGTGCCCGTTCTTGATAATGCTTTTTATCATTAGACCAAGACACCAATTGATTTTTGATATAAACGGGGATTAAACCCCAGATCTCTTATTCAACCTTAAAAAATTTTATTAGTTGAAATATTTGGAACTCACAAATTTAAGAAAATTTCACAATACTTGCCAAAATCCAAATTGCTAGCCACCTAACACATGACCTATTGAAAAAAAAATTAATTTGCAGATTGTGGAAAATTCATGTGTTAGGTGGTAAAAAGAAAAATTAATTCCCTCCCCCCTCCCAAAAAAAAAAAAAAATTATCTTACGTAAACAAAGGAATTATACATACGCGCAATCAAAGGGAATAAAAATTAACCAAAAAAAGAACTCTAAAAAATTTTTCAATTCACAAAACTCAGACTTTACGTTATTTATATTGTCGCTTTGCTAAACTTGATAGCTGATAAACGACTTTCACAAATTAGTATGAGCAAGAAAAATCCATATCTGCCAAACAAAACAAGAAGATTTACAACGTTTAAAAATTTTGGGGTCCAGTTGAGAAGTCGAGAATGGAGAGGAAGAGAAGAGGAAGAGTCGGACAAAAAAACTAATTAATGAGGTGAGGAGTGCACACATAGAGGCCATTGTGAGTAGTCAAAATACCAACACCAAAAAAAGGTACATCATGCACCAGCCACTCAGGGCAATTATTGCCATCCGGTTATAGCAAAAACCCTGCGTGCAACTGTACGTTCTCTTCTACAATTTGACTCATTTTAGGACCTTATATGCACCTGATACCTTGGTTATATGTTGTGCCATAACTTGTATTAGTGTCCAATTGCGATTAAATTTCATCATTTAGTAATCATCACCACCGGTATTTAGTAAAAAGTAAATTTAAAAAAAATATAAAATTCAAAAAAGTAATTCAATCACGATTTGTCATATATTTAAGTTGTGGTAAAATGTGTGAGTATCTGTTTGGGATGCATTTATAAGCCATTTTTTGTTTTAGAATAAAGTCTAAACATGTTATTAAGGGAGGTTGTTGGTACATCTAGTGATATATCTTCTATCCAGATTAATAAATGAGGGAAAAGTTGCTTGCCTAGTAAGTAAGGGTGACAAAATTTGACGTGACTTGTGGACTTGATACGACTAATTCGTTTATAAATAGATCATGGGTTGAGGTTAAATAAGTTCGGGTTATATTTGGGTCGACATAATTGACCTGTTTAATAAACAGGTTGTGTTCGTATTCAACATGTGAATCCGTCTAACCCATTTGACTTGTATAGATTATAAAGGTATTAAAATTTTTTTATTATTGCTTAATTTGTTGTTGTAATTATATATTTTTTACTATATATGGTTGTAATTATATTTTAATTTTAGATATATAAAAATTGATAATAAGTTATTCAGGTCAGGAATGACCTATTAGTTAGACAGGTTATTAAACGAGTTATTTGTATAAACTTTTACATGACTTGTTAATTAAACGAGTTAAACGTGTTATGTTAGGTCGACCTGATTAATAATTAGGTTAGGTTAGGATTATGTTTACTAAACAAGTCGGATTTGAATCAATCCATATAGCAGAATACTCATAACTCGACACAACACAAATCCAACCCGTGAACACGAACTGTCACCCCCTTCTAATAAGTGAGTGAACAACCTTTTTACAGTACCTACGTACATGAAAATACTTTATAGCTGTGAAATGTGAGGCAAGGTACAAAATATCATTTGTGAGATGACCAATTTGAGAGAGAGGTCTGACACCAATCTTCAAGGTCTGAACAAGGACTTCTCAATTTCCCTCCAAAATATTTCTACCAATCCCAATCTACAAAACAAGTTCAAGTGCTTTCCTTGCTGCCAAGGCTTCGACCTCAATGACGAGAAATGTAAAGGTATCAGTACGTTGTGCAGTGAAGCCATTACCAAACCCACTAAATTTCTTATAATAACCTCGAGTTCTGCACAATTATCCTTTTCAAAAATAGCTCCGTCAACATTTATTTTGTACCATGAGATATCAGGAGTAGACCAAGATCCTGCTTGTTGAGCTGTTGATGAGGATCATGCCGTATGGGGTGCTGTACATTCAAGTTGTCTTTCCCTTACTTTTTCCAGTATTTGGCTGTGTATAAGTTTTTTTTACCTTAACTTATATTACTCCAATTATAAGAGCATCTTTAGTCAAAATAGGCAAATTTTTATATTGTTTGAAAAATAAACTATAACTTTTACTTTTTAACTATTAACTTTTTCAAATACATATTTTAACAGATTTTTTATTTTATTTAAATATTATTTTTTTATTAATTATTTATTCTTTTTTTAATAACTACACATCTTTTAACATTTTTTTTATTCAATACTTTATTATTATAAAAGAAAAAAATATTTGAAGAATGAACAGTAACCCATCAGACTTGATAAGTTACTGTTTATGAGCCAAAAAAAATTTAGGATATAGAGAGTCCATTGAAAAATGAACAATAACCTATTTTCTGGGTTTAATCTCTAAAGTAGAGAGTATTTTGTATTTAGCTCTCCGATCGAAGATTCTCAAATCCGGCTTATTATTTATTTTTTCTTTATTTGTGAGTCTCACATAAATCACATATTTATTTTTTAAATTTTTATTTATCATTTTAAATTTTTGGTAAAAATTTAAATAAGCTATTGGAGATAAATCTTATTCTAGACTTTTTTTAATAGTTTTATTACTACGATTCACTCTTATCGCCACGTGTACGGCCCACATCGCTAACCACTAAACCCATCTAACTTGGACGAACCCCACACCCCTTCCTCTCCCCAATCAAACCGTACCAAAAAGATAATAACAAGTTTCAAGGACAACAGGGGGCATTCCTGTCATTTTACCCAAACATTAATAATAAGAAGGCAAATGACATTTTTAGCAACCTGGGCTTGAAAAGAAAGTAGGGGAAAAAAAGGAAAGAGCCAAACCATTTGCGCCTTTCCACTGGACTTTGATAGAGATAGAAACAGAGAGAGAGAGAGAGAGAGAAAAAAAAAGAGTACTACTAGGACTAGACTTGGGAAGTGAAAAATAGCTGGGAATTTAACCACCAATCACTACCTGACCGGAAAAACCCAGTTATTATATTTTAGTTTCTCATAATTTTTTTGTGGTTTTCCGACCATGGGAGAAACCGGTATTGGCCGGTTTCCGGGAAACCTAGACCCTAGGGCTCAAGAGTTTAGACCCGGAAACCCAAATCAATACCAGCACCTGCACCACCAAGCCCAACTCTGCCTCTTTCCACAACCACCACAACCACTGTACTACCCTTACACGACGCCGTTTTCAGCGACTGAACTACAAGTGGTGCCGTTTTGCGAAGCGGGTGTAGGATACGTCCATGCGCCGCAGCAGCAGCACCACCACCCCGCGTACGTTAGCAGCCACGTGGTACAGGTGGCGCCAGTTCTGCCACCGTCGGCGGCGGCGACGCGGACGCTGGTCCTGAGCTCGGTCCCGAGTGACGTGAGCGAGGGGTTGGTGAGGCGGGAACTGGAATCGTTTGGAGAAGTGAGAGCGATAGAGATGGAGCGAATCCAAGAGGGAATCGTGACCGTTCATTTCTACGATCTGAGACATGCAGACAAGGCCTTGAGAGAGATTCGGGACCAGCACATGCAACACCAAGCCAGGCTCAGAAACCACTACTGTCCTAGTACTACTACTACCGGTTCGTTTTTGGGCACCAATTCTGGGACCCACATGGACAATTTCGGTGCCCGTGGACTCATCGCGGGTCGACCCGTCTGGGCCCACTTCGTCATTCCGTTCGCTCACGCCGTCCCCGACGGTCACAACCAGGGCACGATTGTCATTTTCAATTTGGACTCTCAAGTCTCCAAAACAAGTCTTAAAGAAATTTTCGACGCTTTTGGTATGATAAATATTTTGCTCTGTTGTTTGTTTCTTTGTCTTGAGATCTAAAAGTTGTTACAATTTTTGTCGCTTGCATTTTCTTATAATTTATTTGATTTATAGGTCCGGTGAAGGAATTGAGAGAAACGCCATCGAAGAAACATCAAAGGTTCGTGGAGTTCTATGATGTTAGAGATGCGGCCAAGGCGCTTAAAGAGATGAATGGAAAAGAAATAAGCGGAAAAGCTGTTGTTATAGAATTTAGTCGCCCCGGTGGTCATAGTAGGAAGTTTTTCAATACGTTCACTTCGGCTAACCCAGCAGCAATCTCAGCCAACGTTCCAGTGATTAACTCCACCAGCATTAATTACCACATAAAATCTCCAAAATACCCTTCACTGCCACCACCTCCGCCTCCGCCTCCGCCTCCTCCACCGCCTCTTCCTCGTAAATTCTCGGGGCGGTTCAGTCCCAATGTGCGCCCTCGTCCACAGCTCTCTCAAACGCCTTTTTCTTCCAAGAAATCGAATTTCAGCAAGGGAAGCCCTAAAGGTAGTGCAAATTCTGAAGGTTCACTTGAGGCTAAAATAATGACAAGTTTGAATCTTGGGAATGGAATTGAAGAGAAGGAAATGAATGGGCCCACGAAGAGGAACGTTGCAAAGAAGAGCCAAAGCAGCAATACGGCTATAATAGTCACTACGGCAAAGCTGGGAAGGAGTAGTAGTAGTAATAGGCCATGGAAAGGTAGACAAGCAAAGAAGTTTGATACCCGTTTTCTAATAAACGAAGATTCCAGTAATGGCAGAGATTCCAGGACCACTGTCATGATAAAAAACATACCCAATAAGTACAGGTTCGCCTTCTGCTTTTTTCTCTCTAAATTCTTCTTCCCCACCTTTTAACACACCAAAAATACTCGCTTTCTGTATTCTTTGATCAAATTTTTGGAGTAATTATTTTCGGGAATATGTATATAAATTCTATATTTTTTAACTTCTTGTAGTCAGAAGCTGCTATTGAATATGTTGGACAACCACTGTATTCACTGCAACGAGCAGATTGGCGACGGCGATGACCAGCCTTTGTCCTCCTATGATTTCGTATATCTTCCCATTGATTTCAAGTGATTTTCTGACTATTATGCCTTTAATGCGTATATTTGACCCTTTGATTTCCATATTAGTTTAATTTTTAATGAAGATTTTGTTTCTATAGTAGTATAATTTGTTTGAAATTTTTTTTATGAAAAATAGCAACAAGTGCAATGTGGGATATGGGTTCGTGAACATGACATCTCCAGAAGCAACATGGAGGCTCTACAAGGCATTTCATCTTCAACATTGGGAAGTCTTCAACTCAAGGAAAATTTGTGAAGTAACTTATGCTAGAGTTCAGGTATTTTTTTTTTTTTTCTTTTCTTGAACTTTGGTCTTATTTTATATCTAAAAAAAATTGTAGTACTTTGTCCTAATTAAACTATATAATTGTACGCATGTGGAAAAAACAAACAAAAGGGGTTGGAAGCATTGAAAGAGCACTTCAAGAACTCGAAGTTCCCGTGCGAAATGGACCACTATTTGCCAGTGGTGTTTTCGCCACCTCGAGAGGGTAAGCAACTGACGGAGCCTTTCCCCATCGTTGGCCACAATAAGCATCCCATCTCCACTGGTCTCCATAGCTCAAAAGCTTCTGTTGACGACGATGATGATGATGAGATGGACGGTCAAGATAGGCTAGAAGACGAAGAAGAAGAAGAAGAAGAAGATGGTGGTGGTGGTAGTGATGACTTTGACGTTGACCAACACGATGTACTCTTGGATTACAGTAACAGCTGCAGCAGCAGTAACAGCTACCCAAATGGCGGCGTTAATGGTGATGAAGATGATGATATTGATGTTGACGAGGATCGAGGTAGAGAAGAAAGAAAATAAAATTTCATAGAAATCAAGATCATATCTCTCTCATAATATTAGCTGCAGAAAAAACTGGCTGCACCGAACCAATAGGTAATCGTTGAGCACCGAGCTCTCCTCTCCCCTATAATATATAGGCCACACCCATCTCTTTTGCCTAAGCCTGTGTGTCATTCCCAGCTAATCAGGTTCGCTGACATAACCAGACCTGACCACCATCACTTCCATTTACTCTCTCTCTTTCTTGATGGTGTTTGGTGTTCTATTAATGTTTCTCTTGGTACTTTTTGCAAAATAGGCATGTTTTAGTGTACATTTTCTTCTCTTTTTTTGGTACCAAAGTTGTAGTGTTTGTAATTCGTTATAAAAAAAAAAAAAAAGAAAAAAAAAATTCGTAGCAAGTGTAAGATTATATATTTTTCCAAGATTGTTTATCATGATCTTGTTTTAAGTTTTCTTCAATGTTTTTTTCTCAAAAAAAAAAAGGTTTTCTTCAATGTTTTGATTAAAAAATGCACATACGTTGAAAACGTTGAAGATTATTTAATTTAGGTTAAAATGCAAAATAAGTTTTTTCAAAATTCATTTCAAGTTTTTCGTTTTCTTCATTTTAATTATTTAAGTTTCAGATTTATTATCTTTCTATCAATTTTTTGTTGAAAAAAAAAAAATTATAAAATATTTTTTAATCATTAATTGAATTTTTTTAATATTAAATTTTTTTTAAAATTTTAAAAATTAATAAAGTTGATGGAAGATCCTTAAATATATACTTAAAAGTGAGAAAATGCGGATCAATTTTTTTTAAGCTGCGTTTGGTTCGATGTAAATCGAATTTTGAGTGTAAAATAAATGTAAGGGAAAATATTTTCAAGTATTTGGTTATATTTCAAAAAATACTTTGAAAAATATTTTTTAGTGTCTGGTTGGTTTCTGAAAATGCTTTAGAAAATCTATTTTTATCATGTTTATAACATTTTCTTAAGATCCAAACAAATATTATTACAAAGAATAAAAATATATAAACAATTAAAGAAACAAAAATCAAAACAAAAAAAATCAAAATCCCAAGATCGATCGTGAGAGAGGGACTTAAGAGAGAGAGAGAGAGAGAGAGAGAGAGAGAGTTCGTGGGTGACTTGGTGGTGGTGACGGTAGTGGCGACTTGGACATGGTGGGTCGATCTAAAGGTTGCGGCTCGATCTAGGAGTGGGTCCCTCACTGGGTGGTTCAATCTAGGAGTGGGTTGTTCACATGGTGGACAAATCGACTTAGGGGTGGGTTGTTCACTAGGTCGATGACGATGAGGAATGGGTCGACGGAGTACCCTCTCCTTGCTCGGCTTGAGGGATGGGTCTTCTTTCTCTGGATGTAAGTCTGGCGAGGATGAGTCTTCTTGCTCGGTGGGATCCATGTCTTCTTTCTCTGTACTCTCTCTTCTTGCTCTTTCTCTCTCTCTCTCTTCAAGTGTCTGTGAGTCCGGAAATCATTTGAAGGTAAAATATAACTGTAATTGGTTTTCATGCGTGAGGCTCTCTATTTTACGGTCAACTGAAATTCATTTTTAGTTTGACCAAATTTTCATGTGCACCCAAACACCCTCAAAGGTGTAAAACATTTTCCTAAATTCCTTTATCATCGAAACAAACGCAGCACTAGTGAAATTAGAGAAAGAGTTTTGCATTTTAGTCTTTTTATTTTTATTTTTTATTTTAAACTTTTTATACACGTTGGACGAGTTTGAATTTGATGTTTGTTGGTGAGTTAGACGTTGATGTATAGTCTATTTTTTGTGTATGAGGGAGATGGAGAGTCCAATGGGTAAAGAGAAGCCACCCTCTACGGCCGATACATGATTGGGCAGGTGGCTGTCAAAGCCGTATTTGTACGTCACTATTTTCTACTTCTATCAAAAGTGTCAGTAACACCTTGCCAGTCATGTTTTAGCTCTCGAGGCTCGCCCTTTTTTACTTCCCTAGTGCACATTGCCACTTTCTTTTGCCTTTTGGTCTAGTTAACTCGCACTATCTTTGCAAATATGACCTTTATACATTTTATATTAACCATATATGCATTACCATTTTCTTTATTTTCCAGGTTTCTCGAAAATTCTGTACTTCAGTTCTGCGTGATTAATTATTAGTATGTAGCAGAATCTGTGTAGGATTGTACGCCATTAATTACATAAAGAATTCATCATCCTAGCAAACAATTGAAACAATCAACAAAACATACATATTGGTACTTGCAGATATATGCATATCTAATGTATTTTGTGGAAGGCCGTAGGCCCTGTTTTATGATGATAAAAAAAATGTACGCATGGTGTACGGGTAGGTTGACATCTTTTGGTTCAACTAGTGATTATTTTTAAAATATTACTTTATTTTATCTGGTATTTTATTTTATCTGGTAATCTAAGTTCAACTAGTGAACATGGTTTTAAAAATAAAACAGCCAAATAATCAGAAAAGGGTCCAGTTCCCAATTTTATTGAACTGAATTATGGTTTGGTTTTCGATTGAATATGTCAGTTTAGTCTAGTTTTTAAAACCATGGTGGGGATGGTTGATTGAACATAAAATAATTAAGTGCTATCAAAATACAATGATATGTTCATTCTTCTTATATTCATAGTGAATTTAATCATGAATTTGATTAATAAGATTCACCATAAATATAAAAAGATGAGCTATTATATTATTTTCTTCTAGAAATACTTAATAATTACTTTGATTAAACATATATGTAGCATGTTAAAGGTTGAAAGGTTGATTACGAAAATCATGAAAATTAATTTCTTTAAAAAAAAAATTTAAATCTAGTTTTAATTAATCTGATCTTGTGTATCATTTTGATAGTTAGGCCTTTAAGAGTTTAATTGGCATTGATTTTAGGTTAGTAAGTTAACTACGTTTGGTGTCACTGAAATGAATCAACGGTGAATTACACTATTGCTACTGGTGTGCTTAAGGCGTTAATAAATAGAACACAAGGAACACATTGATTTGATGTGGAAATTAAAAACTCCTTTGCCTTGACAGGAGAGGTGAACAAACCAAAGTTCAAAGTAGAGGGAGACCTTCTTCTAGTTATTGTATTCTTTGGAGAATAATGAACCGTAATGAAGTGAGTGGATTGCCCTCTGGCTCTCGATTGTGTTGTGCATGGAGGTTAATCTTTCTCCTTTTATAGGCAAAGTAGAATGGCTTATTTATCGCTACACCATTCTCTTCATGGTCGACACTTCGGTGGCTGAGTTGGGCATCATGTAATGCCAAAGCCTCATAACTTTCTTTTGAGGGGGGCCTCTTAACTTTCTTGGTTGCTTTAATGGTGTATTTTTAACAACATGGCCAAGGGTGCACTCTGTGATAACATGCTCTTCTTTGCATTTTTGTTTGTATTCTGTTGCTTATTCTGCTACCAACTATGACATTATTGGGTCCTTGTAGTTAGGCATGCCCTTGTTGTTATCACAGCTAAACAACAAGCCTTTAATCCCTTTGTCTTAATCTTCACACAACTTCATGTTGTATATATAGGTATATACATGGATAGGCTGTAATAATGATATTTGAGTTTGGAGAATATTGTTTCATAAAGTTCATAAAGTGAAAATTCGAAATTTAGTATTTTTAATCAGTCAAAACTTTTGCTCGATCGATCGAAATGATAAGGAAATCTATCTTGAAGTCTCTGTCTATTTCGATCGATGCTCGATTCTTGTTCGATCGATCGAAAAGAACATTCGATCGATTGAAAGGAACTCTCGATCGATAGAGACTCGTAAAATTGAATTTTCTACAGAATTTTCGGTCACTGTTTTGAACGTTTGAAAATGTTTCAAGCATCGAGAATGGTTTTATGAAACATTTTAACTCTATATACGTGTCTTTTGGTGAAATATAACCCTATGGGTATAAATAGTGGCTTATGTTCACTTGAAAAATATCTATCTTCCCAAAACAGTAAGTTACAAAGAAATACAAAAAATCTTGTGGTCATTCTCCAAAATTGCTATTTGTAGAACTCAACAATTTGGTTATATCCTAGGGACAAATTTATGATAAGCCTTCAACAACAATAGTCTAGGTTGCCCTAATTAAGTAAAATAATCAATATGAACAAACTCATCTGCAACTACTAGAACTCCTATAGTCCATAGAACTCTATGGAGTGATACACCAATGATGTCTTAAGTAAGGGTAAAAACCTTTTTGGTTTGAATGCGAAACTTTGAGAAGAATTCACAAGGAGAATGCTGAAGGGTGAGAATTTGCTCTTGTAAGGTTGAATTTTATCAACCATCTTGTTGGCTTAATTCCATGCCAAATTTGCATATATTTTAGCAATTAGTAATCCTGTATTTAGGTGGGAATCATGTAAGGGTAGTGTGTGAGAATGTGAAGAAATGCTCAAGATTGTGCAAAGAAGTAGGGACTTGCGATTAGATCTCGCGGGTAGCTCGCGGCTCACAAGCCGCCAGAAGTTGCACACGTGCCAAGCATGCAGAAAAGCTGAACCGTCATGCCAGCTATAGCACTACAGGACAAAAAATCCATTCTTGCCATTCAGTTACCTCGCGACTGGTACTCGTAGCTCGGTCAAGTCGCGAGGCCAAGCCGCCAGCTAGCTTTGTTTTGAAAAATTGACTCTTCGCATTCCATTCTCACCCTAGTATATATACCCCTTATACCCACGAAATGTAGAGAGCTTCCAGAGATAATTTTGAGAGAAAAACCCTAGAGAAAAACAAGATTGACTCATTCCGAATCTTCACATGCTGACTCTTCAAATTCCTCTACTCTCACACTCTCCATTGTTACATCCTTGAGAGGTACATTACTAAAACCTTTTCTTACCATACTCACATTTGTGAGAAGACCATTTGATGCTTGGGAAGCAGTTAGGAAGGGACCAATTTCATATTGGTTGATGCTATGGGCTATAACGGAATCCGGTAAGCTAAAGAAGAAATAGGTTCGGCGTAACCTTGTTGGAGTAGGAGTTTGGAGGGTTTAGGTACACTGGGTAGATTAGACTTGGAGGGTCTTTTACTGTTCATGTATCCTAACTACATTCTTTAGTGGATTATTTACCGCTTGGAGGGCGGCAGAGAGGTTTTACGTTGAGGGCTTCGGTTTCCTCTTCGATAACACATCGTTGTATTGTCCTTGTGTTTGCATCTCTCTTCCCTTAATCTTTTCCATTTAATTTATGTTGTGGATGTGATTTTATTTGGTTGAGATTGTTTATCAATTCTGTTATATGCTTATGTTCATATTCCGCACATTAATTGTTTGATAATAAGCTTGAATTGATAATTTGGAAATTGAGGGTCTAAACGTTCATAGTGTTTTATATACTTATTGAACATTCAGCTCTCAAAGTAATCTTGATCATGGTTTTAAAAACAAGGTTGGACTGTTTGGTCTAACCGAGTTAATCATGAATTGGTTAGCAACCTAAGGAACCCTAAACCAACAGATGAACAATCTATCGATTTTTTTTTTGAGAAATAATTACAATATGCTGCTAACCTGACAGCTTGAACCCTTTCCCCCCTAGACTCTCATGCACTTTGTACATGGGGACGTGCCAATTCAGTTACAAGGCCTTTGACAACAATCTGTCGATTTAATTAGTTTAAGATGGTGAAAAGGGAGGACTTGGGGTATTGAACCAAAGACCTCGCCTTCAATATAATGTCTTGCATTAAAACTAAATATATTTATTGGCATCGGCAGGATATATTTTAAACTACTATTATATTTCTTTTAATTTTAAATTATCAATATTTTTTTATTTGATTATATTACCTCTCTCTCTCTCTCTCTCTCTATTAAATATTACTAATTTTTTTTCTTTAAGAATTTAAGAATTATACTTTTACATGTGAATGTGCTATTTACTAAATTATTTTAAAAATGGTTATTTATTTTAAATTATAATGCTTTCTATTTTGAAGGATTATTAAACAAAATTTTTATGCCTTTTCATTTTCTGTTAACCTTATACAAATCATGAAATCTATTTTAAAAGTTGTTTAAATTTATTTAGATTTTTTAATTCAACAAATTAAATACATTCATTTGTATTTTAATAAATTAATTATTTTTATTTATTAATTGTGTTACTTTTTAATTGGTTCCACACATCTAACCCTGTTTAATATTTCACATTATCATCCGAAAACCTTGGTGCTTAGTATAGTTGAGCTTAAATACTACTCCACATGTACATAAATATTAGATAAATGGCTTCATGACAAAAAAAGCCCAAATCGAAATTGATGTGAATCAATAACATGTGGAACTTTCATCCTAACTTTCTTTGTGATATCACAAGATGTACGGGTTTGTATTGCATTCTTTCTAAAGTTTCTCTTGTCAACTTAAGAATTGGATCTTGTGGCACTCCTTCGGCATGATACTCTTCGAGTTAGACCCTTGATGAGTGTTAACAACGTGATTTGTTGATTGTTCCTCTTCATTCTTATCATTCTCACCATCATTGGCTTCAGATGTTTCCCCTTTTGACTGACCATTAGATTTAGCAATTAAACTCACTCTATATCATTCAATTGAGGGTTTAATCCATTAAGTTGTCCCAAGATTTGAAAAAGAACATCACCAAGATCACCATCATTCAATTTCCCCCTAAATGTCTCCTCACTCTTGTAGACTTAATGCAACACCTCACTATGATACCAAAATTGACATAAGACAAGGGGGAAAAAATTGGATTTATAATTCCTTGCTAGATCTAGTAGCACTTAGGCAGCTTGAATTTTTAGGAATTAGGATAAGGGTTTGGTGGGGAAAAGGTTGGAAAATAATAATGGTTATAAGCATTCACATCCGAGTTTGTAAAAAAAAATCTATTTTACTACAAAAAAGAAGAAGCTATTTTATCAATTTTATCAACCCATTTTACAACTTACACAACATCCTAATATTTATTTTTACATACAATTCATCAAAATAATATAAACTAATATATCAACTCACTCTCACTCTTCTCTCCCATCTCTCTCTTCAATCTTTTATGTGCTTTTATATACTTTTATGTTTACGTTTATGTTTAACAAACATGAACAATAGTTTGTATATATACAAACTTATTGTTCATGGTTGCAATACACACTCGGGTATCAATTTGAGCATGTGTGTTGCTAAAATAGCAATTTAGGGAGTTTTACACACTAATTGCTATTGCTCAAGGCTTCTAATGGAGGGAAGGAATAATAGGATTTGAGGGTGAAATAAAGGAGAAAAGCCAAAAATTTAAGTTGTCATTCCTATGTTGTGAACGATGATAGGGTTGTTGTGGGATGTTTGAGGGTTATTTGATTGATGGGTTCTTTAGGGTTTTGTAGTTTTGGATTTTAGAGTTTTAAAAAGTGACAAATCAAGTGTATTTTCAATGGTGTAAGTTGTTGGGAATTTAGAATGGAAAAGAAAACAAAAACTTCAAGGACTTTTTTTTGAGAATTAGTCTATGGCATAAAATCATGAAGAAAGTAGCATCATACAAATGTCAAACAAGCTTCGTAGCTTTTCTAAGAATCATTGTTGAGGTCTAAAAAGGATCATAGTGAAGGAAGCCCAAAAAGAATGAGTCAAGCCCAAAAGGAAAAATCAAGCTAAGCCCAAAGTAGCAGATACATGAGACCCATGAGGGAATAAAAGAAAGGCCCAGAGGATCCTGAAGCCCAGACAAAGAAGCATCCAAAAAAAAGAGAACCACGACAAGGGATAAGAAGCAAGGATCCTCAAGAACCATCAAGAAGCGCGGATCCCTTCAGGCACAAAGACAGAGGAAGATTAGGACAGCTCGAAAAAAAAAAAAGACAGAAGAAGAAAACAAGAAACAAAAGCAAAAAGAATGCGAACCCAGCGACCTCTCATGGCACAGACAGAAAAGCCTCGGGGAACCAGAACAGGGAAGCACAAAAAAAAGAATGATAACAAGCGGCTTTCAAGTTGGCAGAACAGGATTCCGCCCAAATGGGAAAGAAAAGGGAAAAGTAGAAAACGCCAGAAACAGGGATGCTGAGAAGGGCATACCTTAGCACATCCCAAAGAAGATGGCCAACCAGGAACTTTCAAAAGAATCAGAGCTGAAAGAAGGAAAGAATGAGAAAAAAAGGGAAATGGGACTTACCAAGATGATGGGAACATGACGTGCTCTGTTTGCAAAAGGGTAAAACAGGGGAACCAACGGTTCCCCGGGAAGACCAAAAAACTCCATTATAAAAGGAAGGGATGGGTTGTGAAGAAAAGGCAGCGAAAAAAAGAGAGGAACACAAGAAAGAAGAGATTTTCTAAAAAACTATCAGAAAAATCTGTGGCGAAGAAAAAAATACTAAGGGAAAAACAAACATTGCTTCCCGGTATCCTGTAAAAGCCACTATTGCACATACTCGGATTCAACGAGAATCAAACTTTGCAAGTTTTGAAGGCTGAAATAGCCATTCAAGACTGTAATTTTTGAGCTTGATTGAACCTTGTATCACGTCCTAGTGAGCTTTCTGTAATCAAACAGACAATGTATTAATGAAACATTGCTTCATATTTCCCAGGATCCCCTCAGCATTAATTTTTTATCGCTTTGCTAATCCTGTTTCTTTCCTTCTGAATTTACCTTGTTAATTTTTGGCACTCTTCGATATCCTTGCTTGTCATTTTTTATATTGTCAGGAGCATCCTCTGTATACCACTTGATTCTTAAACAGCTCGTTAGCTGCGGTGAGTCAAGGCCCGGTTCACCAAACTTTTTTATTTAGGCCTGGGATCCTTGGGCTTGAGTGTCACAAAAAAGGCACTCTCACATTTTGGCGACTCCACTGGGGACTGGGCAAAGAAGAAGGAAGAAGCAATCCCTTCACAGAGTATGCCTCCAAGACAGAGAAACAGCAAAGGAACTAATGTGCCACCTACGGCCTTTGAGCCCAAAGGAGAAAACGAGGTAGCTTCCAGGCAAGGAGGCGGGATACCCCTGGTAGAACAGGAGGTTGTGTCAGAACAAAGACATGCAAGGCAGGAACCAGACCTCATGGCCAGGATGACAGCAATGTTGAAGGATCTGGAGCAAGAAGTTCGTCTTCTCAAAGAGGGCAGGACACAGGAAATCAGAGACAATGTTCCCCCTACTGGCCACCAAGATGGGACGCAGCCAGAAGGAGGGTCAGCAGTGGGAGGAAGAGCCAACCCTCAGTACTTAATACTGGCAGATGTCAATGTCCTCTTGGAGCAAGAAAGGGAAAAACTCTGAGGGATCCCCAAGCAATTCTCTCGGGATCCCCCGTTCCCTCCAGAACTTCTTGGCAAACCATACCCTAAGGGGTACGAACCCCCAAAGTTCCATCATTTCGATGGAAGAAATGGAAGTGCCGTGGAACATGTGAGTAGGTTTGTCCACACTATGGGCCCCTATGCAGGAGACAGAGAATTATGTTTAAGGGAGTTCGCTAAGTCCTTAGTGGATAGGGCATACACTTGGCACACCACGCTGAGACCCGGGTCCATCAAAACCTGGGATGAGATGATGGAAAAATTCTGCGCCAATATTACCTTGGTGAAGACAAGATCACCTAGAATTTGCAAATGGTGAGGCAGAGACCTGGAGAGGATCCCGTCCAATTCATTAAAAGATTTGAAGATGTGTCCCTAGATTGCTATGGGGACCATGAAGAAAAGGAACTCGTGGAAACCTGTGTAGCCAACATGCTTTTTGATTACAGGCTCAACCTTGAAAATCTATGTATTACGCAGTTTGCTGACCTGCTACAGAGAACCAGAAGGACGGCGCAAACCATGAGGACAAAAAGGCTGCTCGCGTCCCAAGCTATGACAGCATCAGTAGGAGAGAAAAGGAAGAGACCAGATGGGAAGGTGTTCGAGGAACCACCGGTGATCCCATGTACAGCTGAGGAGTTAAGCCATGTCTTAGACAAATGGATCAGAAATGGGGTTGTTAGGCCATTCACTGTGTCCAGGCCACCAACTGAAGAAGAAAGGAAGAACCCTTTATTTTACAGAATCCATAATTATGTCAAGCACTCCACCAAGGATTGCTGGACCCTTCTCAGACTCTTCCATAAAAAGTTGAGGGAAGGAACCCTGGAACTCACTCAGAAGGAGCCAGAAGTACAGAGGAACCCCTTGCCTAACCACAAAGGAAAAGGGGTGGTAGCAGTAGTAATACATGGGAACCCGGCAGAAACAGGAGAATCTGAAGGATCCTTCCACCCGAGCACAGTCAGGACCCTCCAGAAGAATCCTAAGTTCAGGTCACTATTCAATCAATTAGGATTCGGACCAGAAGCAAGAAGAGTGGCCACAAAGTCTCTCATGAGCATAGCAGCAGATTCAGGGATGGAATGTTTTACAGCAGAGTCACATGTAGTCGAGCTTTCCTGGAGACGACCAATGCAATAACCTTCACTGATGAAGACATGGAGATTGAGCACCCAGACTACCGTAGACCCCTTTATCTAATGGCCACCATAAACAATGTTCAAGTCAGAAGAGCACTGGTGGACACGGGGGCATCACTCAATCTCATAACCTTGAGTACCCTGGAAGCTGTGGGTTTAGTTGACAGAAGGATCCTGGGGGCTCCCATGGAAATAACAGGATTTGGAGGATCGGTGGAATCAACAGAAGGATATGTGCAGCTAGCCTTAAGGGTAGGGCCAATAGTAGCCCTAACAAGGTTTCATGTGATTAATGCAGAAGTTTCTTATCATGTGTTGCTGGGACGCCCATGGCTTCATAAACATCGCCTTATTCCATCCACGTTCCATCAATGCATTAAAGGGAGACTGAATGAGAGGCCCATAAGGATCCCTGCCAACCATAATCCTTTCAGTCAGGGAGAAGTGAACTTTGCAGAAACGATGTTTTATGATGAGTTGGAGCCAGATGATGAGAACCCTGCCCCGGGGACCCCAGGGGCATCTATCCTAGAAGAAGAAGAAAGAAGGAGGGGCACCCGTGACCTGAGGAACCTTCTAGAAAGAAAAAGACAAAAAAGGGAGCCCAGCTCTTTAGGATCCCGAGAATGTGTGGTGGTGCGGGAACCCGGGGGAAGGCTAATCTATCGTTTGTGAAGGTGTGCGGGACCCGAATGCATTATGCAGGAAGGTCCCGGACCACCAAGCTGCATGATGGCCCAAGAAGAAATTCCAGAAGAACCAGTTAAGGAGGCTCAGATTCAGCCTGAGGAAGAATTAAAGGAAATAGATTTGGGAACAGAACCGGGATCCCAAAAGCCTGTCTTCATTAGTAGTCAATTGGTGGCGCAAGAAAGGGAACAACTGGTAACCTTACTTCAAAAATACAGAGATGTGTTCGCATGGACCTATGATGAGATGTCTGGTTTAGACCCAGGGTTGGTAGTCCATTCTCTTAATGTGGACCCAGGGATGAGGCCAGTAGTTCAACCGGCTAGGGTCTTCCACATTGAGGTAGAAGCTCAAATAGTTCAAGAAGTCAAAAAATTGCTAGCAGCTGGTTTTATTAAACCTATCCAACACCCAAAATGACTTTCCAACATTGTACCTGTGAAGAAGAAAAATGGTCAGATCCGTTGCTGTGTAGACTTTCGCAACTTGAATAAGGCATGTCCTAAAGATGAATTCCCCTTGCCCAATATCGACCTTCTTGTAGATTCAGTTGCAGGAAGCTCAATGTTCTCATTTATGGACGGGTATAGTGGGTACAACCAAATCCGCAAGGCTGCCAAAAATGCAGAGAAGACGGCATTCAGAACTCCAATTGGGAACTTTTACTACACTGTAATGCCCTTTGGCCTAAAAAATGCAGGGGCTACGTATCAGTGGACCATGACAGCCATTTTCCATGACATGATGCATGAGGAGATAGAAGATTATGTAGATGACATTGTGGTCAAGTCAAAGACCAGAACAGGACATTTCCAAGTACTTGAGCAAGTCTTTGAAAGATGCAGGAAGTACAAGTTACGTATGAACCCCATGAAGTGCGCCTTTGGAGTGTCTGCTGGAAAGTTCCTTGGGTTTCTGGTACATCACAAAGGCATAAGTGTGGATCCAGCCAAGGCCACAGCTATCGCCATAATGAGAAGACCAACTACTGTTAGGGAACTCAAAAGCTTCCTGGGAAGGGTCTCCTATATTAGGAGATTTGTGCCTGGTTTGGCCTCAGCTACAGCAGGTCTATCTAAGCTGTTGAAAAAGGGGAATGAATTTACCTGGGGGACGGAGCAGCAGGAAGCTTTTCAAAGAATTCAGGGCATCATGAATCATTTGCCCACCCTCCAGGCACCAGTACGTGGGCGACCTCTGCTGCTATACTTAGCATCAAACTCCCAAGCAATAGGAGCTTTGTTGGCACAAGAAGACGACCAAGGAAATGAGCAGCTTGTATATTATGTAAGTAGAACACTCAAGGATACCGAGATCAGGTACCCCAGAATAGAGAAAGCCTGCCTAGTGATCATTTATGCGTTCCAAAGGCTAAAGAGGTACTTCTTAGCTCACCAAATTCTTTTGGTAATCAAGTCCCACCCCATAAAAGCACTCCTGCACCAGCCCCTTCTTCCGGGAAGGATAGCACAATGGCTAGTGTTGCTCTCTCAATATGATATAGGCATAAGAACTCTCAAGGTTGTCAAGAGCCAGGCCATAGCAGATTTGCTAGCTCAATTCCCAGGAAAGGAGGAAAGCCCGCTGAGCGAAGAAATCCCTGGGAGGTAGCAGTAATGGAGATCCCAGGGAAGAAATGGACCATGAGGTTTGATGGGTCGGCTACAGCAACTTCAAATGGGGTAGGAATTGTACTAAGTTGTGAAAACGGGGATATCATGCCCTTGTCTTTCAAGCTTGGTTTCTCGTGCTCTAATAATGCAGCTGAATATGAGGCATACTTAACCGGGTTGACTGTTGCACTCAGCATAGGAGTGAAACATATGAGAGTGTTGGAAAATTTCAATTTTGTAGTCTCCCAAGTGAAAGGTGACTTCGCATTACGGGAACAAAGCTTAGCAGCCTATAGGACTTGGGCACAAAGGCTGGAGATGGAATTTCAGACCTTTAGCATAGAGTACACTCAAAGAAGTGAAAACAGGTTTGCTGATGCGCTCGCCACCCTGGGATCCCAAATACCATTTAATGGGAGAGATACGCTGATAAAAATAGGAAGGCAGGATCATTCTATTGTAAGGATCCTCCAAGGAATGTGCCCCGAAGAGTCCAAACAGTGGGACTGAAGGGACGAAGTCAAAGAAAAGATGAAAGAGGCAGGGCTTAGAGGGAACATCAAAGAACTAATGGATTACACTCAGATAGAAGGAGAATTGTATAGAAGGCTGCCAGGAGGAATATTGTCCAGATATATCGCCGAAAAGGAAGGGAAGTCGAAACTAGAAGAATTACACGCCCAAGCATGTGGAGTTACAGAAAAGGTCAGCCTATATAGAAGGATGCAACGCATGGGGTACTACTGGCCAGATATGGACAAGGAAGCAGCAATTATATAGGAGAAATGCCAGGAGTGTCGTTTGGCAATTGATAAAGAAGAAAGCTACGCGGTGTTTATTGCAGAAGATTGGCGGGTTCCTTTCATAGGATACCTGGCTCA